>NC_052617.1:6856382-7116005 GCF_016545825.1 Eucalyptus grandis | reverse complement strand
TTCATCAGCCTGGGGGCAGAAATATTCTTTTGTTAGTCGCTCGCAAAGTGGGTCCAAAGGACCCAAAAGCAGTTGAGAAAGGAGTGGGAGGCGTTTTCTGTAGTTGGCGAGCAACTGATCCCCAGGACCTTTCTCGTACTCATACCCAATATCATTGTGTACCGCATGACAAATCACGAGAAATCTATATACAGATTGCGGTGCATTTTGAGAGAGCTTAGAAAAACTTGAACTGTGGCCAATTCGCTTGTTGACACCTACGCCCATCTTATTTCTGTCCAATATTTGTGCTTCCAAAAGACCAGCCCTCATAGATTTCACAAGGTTCTAGATATAGCTAGCCCATCATTTATATCTCTCCTCCAAGAACAATTTAAAAGGATTCGAGACTTCTTTGATCAAATTAAAGAGAGAATGTAAACAATCTAAAGAAATTAGAGACTCCTCCGGCCAACTGAACCTAATCAAATTAAACATAAAGGAATTCAATAAGTTCAAATATGCAATCGGAAATACAATGTCCATGAAAAGTATTCCCGAAGAATAGTGATCAATTTTAACATGCTCTCTTAAACTATCCCAACCAATAAAGTAGAACTTCCCAATAAAATTCTACTTTTACTAGGCTTTAGCATCCTTCCAACAAGGATGTCATGATGAATTTCAATTTTATTGTACGAGAATTCTGCAGCCACTAATCATTTCTTATCTCTATGTCGTGATCATTTTGTGACCACAAAAACTGCTCACTTATAACAGAGGGATTTGCATATCAGCATATGCAAAATTTTGTATACTCAGAATGGCCTTTTTTAGAAAACCGGTGTGAGAAAATCTTTAAAATCTCCCCCCGGGAGAGAGAGAGAGAGAGAGAGAGAGAGAGAGAGGACTAGAGGCATGTAGCACGGGCCTAATTGCTAGTTTCTGAGCAGTTATGAGGTATAACACTCACTCACTATAAAAGTTAGGAATAAAATAAGCAACCCATACTGCTGGAGAGGCAATCCTTAAGAGGGACCAAGGGAGACGGAAAGGATAAAATAAGTAAAATTTGTGCGCGACTTACCAAGAAACTTGATGAAGTGTTCAAGTGTAGAATGGGCAAGGGATGATCCCACTCCAGCGACTCCCACGTCTGTCGATTTATCTGAATCTCTTGAAGAGAAGGGGAGGAGAAGGGCCCATTGCCAAGCGCAGGCAGCTGCAGAGGAATCCCCTTCAGTTTTGGACAATTGTCAATAGATATCAACTGGAGGAATTACATCTTGTGGTCCCATCGCATATGCTCTTCAGCTCCGGAAGATTACATAGACCAAGGTTCATTAACTTCGGGAAGGAAAAGTGCGTCATTTTGGCATCAGTGCCCATTATCACCTCTACGCCCTTGCAGTCTTTGACTAATATCTCTAAAGGGAGGTGGAGCACCATGTCTTGGGTCAGCAGCGCCCTCTTCATGTTGTTGCAACAATTTACTTCAAGATATGTAAGGCGAAAAGTGGCTCCGCTTGGCAATGAGCCACGTATTATCTCCTCTAAGTTCTCAAACCTCTTCGTTATAATCTCTTTCAGATTTGGAAGGAGAGTGGTCAGCCACTCCCATTCCATCACTGTGGCACCCCCGAAACGGCCCCCGATCCATTAGGGTCGCCACAGTTACATTCTCTTGGAGCATACTACCCTAAGACCAAAGAAATTTTAACATTATTTATAATACCTGGGGTTTTCATTTGTTTTCTTTACTGGTCCCTGTGCAAATAATATGGCGGAAGCATAATTCGACTACCCTTCATCAAAATATAAAGTGATGCACACCATACTACAACTTTCATAATTTAGGCCGAACACTTTTATTTATATAAGGGATGGACTATGATAGTTGGTACAACAAAACGCCGAGGTCTTTTTGTGCCTGGCGATTACCCAAAAGAAAACCAACTTCTATCCTTGGATATCATATGCATTCGTCCATCACCCATGTGTCGGCGTCCCAAAAATGCATCTCCTGCTACCCTCGACTCTAGGTCATATCTAGTTAGGTCCGTTGGCCGGTGGTGGTGGCAGCATCCTCAGAAAACGGCCATCCATACGGACGAGAACTGATATGAACTCCTAGTGAATAGGCCCGGCAAAGAGGCCTACCTCAAAAGTCAGCAAAATCCTCACGCGCTTGAATACCAACCCGTGCACCCCAGGATGACGGTGCTTTGACCACTCCCACTGTAGGTCAATCAGGAGTCCATAAAACATACCAGGAGTCGTAGGCAGCATCGTCATTTTTCTTTAGTCCCCAAGAGGGGTGAGTACAACCACTCAGCAATAAAAGATCTATTAAACTATATTATGTAGAAACTCTAACTCTCCAGATGCATGCAAAACACACATGTCATATATATATGCATGCCATCAAGGGTTTATTTACCTGCACCACATTCATAAAAATAATTCAATGCCATAACGAACGCATTTTCAGTACCGGATGAAGCCAACTCAATTTCATAGACAAATTCTCATATCACGCCACATGCACACACATGCATTGCTTTAATGTACCGGATTTTAACATTCAAAGAAAGGTTTCATTCCCCGGGGACCAGTGTTTGCATCCCTCCGGGCTTTCGCACCCAACTTGGCATCGCGAGACCCTCCGGCACAAACCTCCGGGCATCCAGAGCGTGTTCCGTCACACCCTTGGGCATCTCGCACCCCACCTGGCATCACGAGGTATATTCAGGGCTCGCCAAGAAATTGGTTGCCCCTTCCCTCCGGATTTACGTACAATCCCTACAACCGGGCATCCCGAAACTCCCGAAGACCCTCCGGCACAAACCTCCAGGCATCCAACTACGTCGACTCACTCGACCCTTGGGCATCCCGACACTCCCGGGGCATAGTCGACTCACACCTCCGACGGTAACATCCACATCATAATATACATCTCATTACAAAAATACATTTTGATGCAATGACGTCATGGATTCCATGGATCTATAAGAATTTATCAAATTTTCCAATGTCATGTGATATGCTGAATGTCACTGCATCTATCACGTGAATAACAACTCAAGATACAATGGCTCTTAGAACAAAATGAACAGTTTCATAGTAAAATAGTGTAAAGGCCAGAATGCACGCCTTCAGTAGAGATTTCGAAATAGCCAGCAAATGACCATGAAAAATTCTGAAATTTTAACACGTTATAATTGAGATCTAGAGGAAAAATTTTCATTAAAGACACTAAGCCAGATTCGTTATGTATAATGAGTAGTAGTTCCCACAACTCAGTTCAGGTTTCTTTTATCACAGAATGAAATTCGACAGAAAGCATTGCATATTAACAGAGGTTTAAGCCATCATATTGATTCCGAGAAGTTCTGATAAAAATATATATTCTAGCTCATGCAATTCCTCACAACTTCTGTGAAGAAATCGGGATCAAATTCATATTAGAACTCTTCATAAAATTTCACAAAGTTACAGGGTTACACATGAAATTGCACTGGATTAAGCGAATCCCATAAAATCCCACTCCCACCGTAACTATCTTACTTCCACAAGTCTACTAAAAGTTGGTCTTTCATCAATAAATCAACAGGATCAAAATGTACACAAAACCAAAGTAATTCCTCAATCTCATGGTCCCGCTCTACTTCGATTACCCACAATTTAACATTCTACTTTCTGAACTCAATTGTTTCCAAGTATATTGCACCATACTGGACAATAACAGCATCACATTATATAGATTAATGGATTTTCACTTGCCTCGATGTCCTATGGTTCCATGGCGTGTGGTGAGACGGTGAGGAGTGCGCGGCTCGACGACGGCAGCAATGTACACGCACGACAGGGACTAATTTCCTTCCTTCCCTTGCCGACTCACTCTCTCGCTGCTCACTTGCAACCTTTCTCGTTCACTCTCTCTTGATTACTCCTGGTTTCGCTCACTCTCTCGATTACCCACTTTCACGAGCACAAGATCAATGGTTTTGCTAAAACCAGTCAACATAAGAGAGGCATGTTTCGGTGGTTGCAAGGGGAACGGACAGCTGGAATGGACGTGTCTTCAGCATGCCTCCCCGTGCATTTCGCTGGCTATCCATACACTAGCAACGTGGCATCATCCAGCCAAGCTTCAGTCAACATCTCTTCCAGTTAGTTGACTTAAATGTCAACTATTAAGGGGTCTTCGGGTTGTTTTGGGCTAGTAGATTAGTGGACGTGCGGTCCTTCAATAACAAGGCCCAATTAAAAAAAACTGATCCTTAAACTTGCACAAATATGGAGCATTCTCGGTCCCATGGTCTTGGTGGTTCAATAATTTATCAAGTGTACTTATTCATGACTCAGATTCTTGTATAGAAGAAGAATGAGATTGCACGGTGTTTCAATTTATTTTCTTATCTCATGTGCACTCAAGTGGTATAACCGTGTCGAGTCATCAAAGGAAATATATATATATATATATATATATATATATACGGTCAGCGAAGTCAATAGTCTATTCAACGATCGGACCCTTAATAAACATAAGATATCGGTCCGTCGATGGAATCAAACAATGCTCATGCAAAATACTAATGATACCATTTGGCGATACTTTTATTGATCAGTCACTGCCGTCGCACATCACGGTTTGCGAAATTCTCAGGTGCCACAATCACTCTCTTCATTTCATGACACCCAGACAATTCCAATGATTGCACACTTTCTGGAAGCAGAGCGCGGCCATCACCACTTGTTCCATCTATACTCGCAGCGATATGGTCGCAACTATCAATGAGTAAAGACCTCTCAGTCTTCCTCCCACACCAAAGGCTGAAATTTTCTGGTGCACCCATCACGAGCCTGTATCGTTGGCAACTATTTCTCTCGAGAAACCCCACACATGCATTGAACATTTCCACATTGGAAACAGAACAATGAAGTTCCTCCACCTTCAGTAATTTTACTTCTTCTCCTACCCTTAGCTTTTTAATTACGAGATATTGCAAGTTCACCAGCTTCCCCAACACTTCCCCAACACTCCTTTTGGTAATGTCTCTATCTCTGTGCCATCTAGGGCGAGGTACCTCAGGTTTGCCAACATCTCCATGCCCCCTGGCACTTCTTCAAGCCTTTCGCACCCTTTGAGGTCCAACTTTCTTAGGGATCCCAACTTTCCAATATAAGGAATAAAGCGTAATGCGAAACAACTTTGCAGTAATAGTGCTTCCAAGCTCTCTAACTGGGAGATGGAGTCCGATAATTTTATGATTCCAGTGCGGCCCGGATCTAGAACCGTCAGCCCCTTTAGATGTCTGAAGAAAGATTCATGGATGTCTTCCAAGGTCAAATTGTTATACAAAGACAACCTCGTCAGTTTAGGGCAATTTGGTGATATGTTGTATGGCATTTCTTCTATTTTGTTGCCTTGTAAAAAGACTTTCTCTAGATGATCAGTCCAGAATACTTCCTCTGGTATTTCTTTCAACCCCATATAGGCCTTAACCATATGAGTTGTGCTCCGCACTACATGCAATGCCATGTCCCTTATCAACGGGTGTAGATACATGCCCTTTTTCCAGGATCCAACAGGCCGGCCCCTTCTATTTTATCCAATATATTGTTACCCCGATCGTACAGTCCTTGCCTGGTGGCAATTCCACCGAACAAACCTTCTTCTATAAAAGGCTATCAAATACTCTCTGTTAGCTTCTGAAAGGAGATTTCCAAAACAAAGCATTGAACCTAGGAAACACTGTTGCACTTGTTCATTACCCAAGTTCATGTAACTGAGCTGCAGACTCTTGAACACGTCAAGCTCCATCCTGGACTCTTCTAAATTTCCAACATGTCTCTCCAGTCACACTCTTTCTCTACCCCTCACATGCGAGTTGCAATCTCAATGATCCCAAGTGGCAGACCACAACACCTATCAAGAAGAGACCTTGCAATTTGTTCAACTTCCGAGGGAGTTCTCCCGCAAAAGCAAAGCATCTTTAAAAATAACCTCCAAGAATCTTCCATATCGAAGCTCTATCTTAATTTTCTTTTGACAAAGCATCATATGACACACATCTGGTGATCGAGTTGTCACTACCAACTTTAGTTTGCCCATTTCAACCGGAATACCCACATCCTTAACTTCAAAGGGCTTCCAGAGGCCATCTAAAATTAGGATGCATCCCTTCTTTGCATTCAGATGTCCATACAATAGGCCCGCCATTCTCTTCACATCCTTCTCATTTGAAAGATCGTCTAGTCCAACCGCATTGGCAATCTCTTCTTGTAGCGCATAAACACTAAAATCCTGAGGTACATCAATCCAGAATACATATGACGGAACATAATCAAGGAGATAAATATAGAGATGCCTCATAATGGCCGTCTTGCCCACTCCACCCATACCATAAACACTGAGTATGAAAAACTCATTCCGCAATATAGTGAAAAACATCACATTCACCTTCCGTCGAGTTTCTTTGCCTAATAATTCTTCTATTGTCACCAAGGGAGATGTTTTGCTAAATCTAACAAGTGCCATCGCCTCCTGCCGAAATCTTCCTGGAACCAGAAGAATCTATTCAACTTCTTTGCTCAACCCTTCCACCTCTACTACTTTCTCCGGTGGAAAAGATATTCCTTCTCTAATTGCCCGCACTACATTCCAATATTGTTCTTCTATCTTCATCCACTTTGACTTTAGCTTGTTCATGTCTACTTGGCGACTGCTGATGAGTTCTCTTCTAGCTTTCTTTTGAGAGATGTCATATCCGCGTTGGCAAGCCTACGGGTACCTGGTTGACTCTTAGCCGGTGCAACATGCGTTCTTGCACCTAAACTCAATTATAAGTGAAAATTCACTATTAGGTACTTCTGAGATATATCTTATAGAAATGTTACACATACATATATAAAAAATTGTAACTTTGTATTCACTTTTTCAAACAAAAATATTATAGACAACATTCTGTATGATAATTGATTTGTTATGTAGGCATTCATGTCACAATAGTAAAACACTAGCAACCCCACATAATGAGCTCTACATTGGAAAAAAAAATTGACTTAAAATTAAAATTCATAGGAATTATCTTGGACAAATAATTTAATCATATATACGCCAATGCTCATGTAGGAGATCGGAGGAGACAGAGAGCCATGGCTTTTCAAGATTTGAATGCCAGACTTCAAAACATTTGTCTTTTTTATTTTCAAAGATCTAGTGATTATCAATTACCGACTCTAAAACTCCTCTTTTCCTATTAATTCCTGACTATTCTGTTTCTCCATAACTATTAGAAATCTGAGCATCCTGCCTATATCCCTTTTCTTAGGTGAAGATTAGAAGACAAATAAAGCAGCCTGCACAAGCTTCAACGTATGGCAAATTTAGAGATGCATGCATGCCATGTGGAACCTCCATATTGCGTTCTCCCTCTTTGGCATTCAGTCGGCACAGTTTTCAAACTGTGCTCTTGAAAACTATATTTTGCTTCTGTCTTAAAAACGGATGCTCTTTATGTAGGTGATCTAAGGGGATAGAGAGAGCCATTGCTTTTCAAAATTTAAATTCACACTTAGGAGCACTGTTCTGTCCATTTTCAAAGATCTATTAATTATCAATGACCGACTCTTAAGCATCCTGCACGAGCTTTGACAAAAAGGGAATTGGGAGACGCACATACCTTGGGGAACCTCTGTATTGGGTTCTTCCTCTTCTGCATTCAGTGGGCGTGGCATGTTAGACAAATCCTCTGCATTGGGTTATTCAGTGGGCATGGCATGTCAGACAAATCAGGAAGAGACTGATTAGAAAAACTCGTGTCAGGCAATGGAAGAAAGGCTGATAAACCTGCACCAGAGCTCAGGTACGGCACGGCAGCAATTGAAGTCTCTCTCGAAGCATCTTCGTTGCTCGCAGTCACAGGCAGATGCAAACCCTCTTCAACATTGCCTTGTCCGTTGCTATATTCCACCACTCTTTCTCCCCGTAACGCTTGCAGGGCTTCTGATCTCACCCGGGCATCGACGACCTTGCAGCCATCAACTCTGGCAAAGTGGGCTACGATCTCGCCTCCGGCGTACTCATACCCACAGAGCTTACACTTCCACTTTTTATTAGGCAGAAACTCAACAAGCTCCCATAATTTAAATGTCGCACTCGGCATTTCTCCTGTATCCAACACAAGAGTGAACAGACACGTTTCAAGCGACTAGGTACCAACAAGCAAGACCTTCTTCTTTTGAAAACACAGGAAACAATGCTCAAATTTTGCTCTTCAGATTATAAACTATTGTTCTGTCGTTTGCTTCTTATACACAAGCCCGGCTTAGTTTTTCTGTGAATGACTCGGATGCAGGAAATTGTTCTACCAACTCAAAATTTCAGCCTATATGAACATATATGTGAAATCATAGATTCATAATGAAAAGATGGGACGCGGAATTGGAGATTTGTAAGGGTAAAAGATTTGGTAAAGTGAGCATGAAAAGTGAAATTACGAGTCAAGTTCAACAACAAAACCCAACTTAATTGTCCAATTTGATTATTTGGAAGTTTCCAAACTCCTAACATCACATAATTTGCTGCTACATCTAAGATTCTCTCTCAACATTATTTCATGGCCCCGGCTCAGCTGCACCCTCAAGTTCTTCAATTTGCTTGATTTCTATTAATGCCAATCCATTGTGACGATGGACGGTAAACTATCCAGTTTGCCCGCATCTAATATGGCTTGGCTTGACCAAAGGCTTTCAACCCCAGTTGGAGTTGAGAACGATTGAAGTGGAAGCCATCGGTCAAGCCAATTATGTAACTTTTCTCTTTTTGCTCAACGGGAACATTAATTATCTTATTTGATAGAGAACGCCTTCCGGGAAAAAGCTCCAGAAACAAGACCAGACATGATTATTGCTTATTTTCTGTTCCATATTTGGCCGATTAAACAATTTAAGTGTCTTATGTTTCTTACAGATATAGAAGATCTGGAAATTTAAGTAGAAAAATCCTATAATAGAGCGTCACGAGTTGCAACAGTAAATTCAGACAGGCACGCAATTGCATAACGAGGGCAAAAGACAACGTACAATGAGGAGGACTGACGTTCCGGTCCAGTTACTAATCTCTGGCGTCGATATGTTCCTTCAGCCCCTGATCACACGCCCTCGACTCCGGTTACAGCAAAATTTCCATGGCTCGGCTTCAATTGCCCGCTCGAGTTCTTCTCCCTCGATCTCGATCTCGTTCACACAGAAATTTGGAGAGGTGGGATACGATGAGAGGAAATAAGGAAGATGGAAGACGAGAGGAAAAACCCACGGTAACTACGTTTGGTCATCTAGATTTCTAATAAGTATAAAAACTCTAGAAACTAAGAATGCCCCTCGATTGTCGTGCTCGGCACATCTGCACCGTTTGTTTTCAAACGAGCACAAACCATCGTTGGATTATGTAAATCACCCCCCCCCCCCCAAAAAAAACAAAAAAGAGCCCCCAAAAAAGAGCACCAACACACAAACAAAAACAGAGAAAATTTTTATTTGCGTTAAAAATTTACGAAAATTGATTCCGTAAAATGACCATCTGGTGTTCCCAAATCATTGACCAGAATTACTAATCCTCGAAAGGATGAAATTTGCATTTAAATTTACATTTAAATTACTCGAGATGCATAAAGAAAAAAATAATTATCTCATGATTGCTTGATTTGTATCTATTATAGGGAGGTACAATTATAACGACCCTCGCCATGGATAAAATGCTAAATGTTCTCATGATACGAGTTAACATATGGCTGTGGGAACACGGAATTTTTCTCTTGCAAGATGATGCTTACGCTTGGCTACGGTTCACTCGAGCCGTATTGATTGCAAATCGTTTCCCCAGTCAATCATGAACATAAGATTTTATTCATAAATTGTCACTAACCCATACTGGCCGATTTAAGGAAAATTAAATCACACTAGGTTATTTTGTTTCCTCCAACCAGAATTTTCGAGTGGGGACTTGGAAATAGGGAATACGTATTGTCACACCCCTTGTAGGAACAACACGACCGTCCTTCCATCTGAAAGATGTGACCTCAAACTATACCCAAAGTCCCCATAGTTAGCACTCTCATTCTATCGCCGCTAACCGAAGAACTAGAAAAGATTAGGAAAGAAAGGGCAAGCAACCCGCTCACTGAGTAGTATAAATCTTCTAAACAAATCAACATCCACATTACACATTTAAAACTCAAAGACATAACTCATTTATGTTAATCCAAAATATAATAACTTATAAGAATAAAATGAGTAATATTTTTCTTCAACCTTGCAATATCGATAGTAGAATTTCCGTTGATCCATAATATTAAAACAGTCTCGCTTGTTCAGCTTAATAATCAAACTCATCATATTTCATGTCAATGGTCCATTTCATTTCCAAACTCGTACCACATCACATCTCAAGACCCTAAAGGTGGCTCCCACAAGATTACTTCCTCAAGATTGCATCATGTGTAGCACTTAGGCCTTGATCAACACGTTCCAATAATACAAAGTTCTATAAATGACTTTCACAAAGCTACGTTATTGTGTAGCACTTTGCCATTGACCGACACAGGTCAAACGCTAAATTCACCTTGTTCTCCTGCTCCATCTGGAGGTGGTTCCCTTGTTGTCTTGCTGGAAGCCGTGGAGGCAGAGGCGGAGGTGGTAGAGGAGGTGGAGCTGGAGGTGCTGGAAGTGGCATTATCCAAGTAAAACTGCATACTTATATTTTTCCTCAATAGTGAGATTTTGACAAGTTGAGAAGACACGATTTCTCTCGCCCTTAACACCCCCAAGCACATGCAGAAACAGTCGTCACGTGAAGTGCCACCGCTGTGGCCAGTCCTCACAAACATCATCACACACGAAGCAATAGACGAACAATCTCAGTGATGACTGATGACAGATACACGATATTGAACACCACCCAACACGCATTCCAGCAAGAGGGAGTCAAGTGCTATATAGAGACCGGGAGTATGAACATCTCCCTCGCCGTCCGGTGAATATGAACATATCCAGAAGCCAAGATTTGGCATGATTCTTACTCTAGAGGGGGAGCGAGTTAAGGCCCAAATTTAGCCAAATTTTTCGTGATTCTTTTTCCCCAAGGGAATAATGCGCAATTATGAATGGAAAGACAACACCACAATACAAACACTCTCACTCGCCCTCTCTCCAAACTTGAACAGACTCTACCCGCCTTCGTAACCGATGGTGGATTTTAAAGTCAAAGTTCTTTCCTTTTTCCTCCGTCTCTGTATATTTTTCGACCCGAAGAAGACGAAACGAGCAAGAAAGACAAATTTTTTTTTTTGATCAATCCTACTCTATTCCTACTCTACACTCACTCTCAGACTTTGCCCTGCCTCGCGGGGCATGGGAGTCGAAACCCACTCCGAAACTTATGCATCCCCATCCCATCCCCCTGGGGATTTGAACAACTCACTTCCCCCTTCCATATTGGAAGGGTGGTGGGGGCGCAAGAAAGACAGATGGAGGATCAAATTCTTGCCCATGGGTGCCTCCCAATTTCACTGTTCTCTCTCGACAATGCGGTGAGGGTGTGATTTACGAGATTTTAGAGAGGCATGACAGTAACAATCAATGACAACAGTAAGACAAGAATGTGTAAAAGGAGGCTTTTGTTTCCCTTGAGATCAAGGTTGTGCCGGGTAGTGAATTCCTAGCTACCGGCATTATGAGACTCGACCCTTCCTCCTCTTTATTACAAGGAGGCTCTCTCTCAGGGGATGGGGTGGGGACGCGTAATTTCAGGAGTGGGTTTCGACTCCCATGCCCTGCAAGAGGCATGACAAAAGTTTGAGAGTGAGTGTAGAGTAGGAATAGAGTAGGACTTACAAAGGAAAAAAACAAAAAAACAAAAAATTGATATCGAACCAAACGGTAATTACTTAAAAATTTGCAAAATTTATGAAGTCTGCGGAATTTTCTTCTGCTGTTTTTGAGGGGGGTTTGATATTGGTTTTGGTACGTAGGAGAAGCTGCTGCTGGAGCGTTGAAATTGTCTTCTTGATTTATGTTTCTGGTTAAAGTCTAACTTACGAGGGTTAGAGAAGTTGAGGATGAATCTTAGTCACGGTTTCCATTCTTAGTTCTTCTTGCACACACTGCAGAGTGTCGAAAAGTCAGACCGACGTAGCTTTTTGGTAGGGCGAGGAAGGGAAGGGTGGGGAGTTTTATCCGCTGCGGATTGCTGTATCCCAGCCCCAAAGTATGCCAGGCTAGCTAGGCATGAGCAGTGCAATGTAGCCCAAAAAAATTTGTCATTTCCTTCTCCATCTACTGCGAGTCCAGCTCCATCAATTAAAAAACAACGCCATTCCTGTTTCAAATTCTCTAGGTTCCTGGGGTCCATCGAACTTTCCCACTATTATGGCCTCTTCAGCCAGGCCTAAATCATCGAGCTTCAATAAACAATTTCTTCTCTTCCTCCTCCACCATCATTCCTGCCCCAGAGCTTCGGGAAATTAGAAACCCTTCCTGTCAAAGACCCTCCCAAGTTGAGCATAGGATTGAGGCTTTTCTCATTATTGAATTTGAGCATTTATATTGTTAAGCAAAATCAAACCAAATTTTCGATGGAAAATATTTTCAGTTTCATTTTCAACTTTGAGGCAAATACTAGAAATTATTGTAATTTTTTTTAGAAAACATTTTCCAAGAATGTCATGTTTTTCACCAAATAAACGGCGCCTTACTTTGTTATATTTTTCTTTAAAATAAACAAATTCAAAAATTCTTTCAACTTCAAACTTTGGCCCTAATGAAAACCATCCATGCATCTATATGTATAATAAAAAGACTAGATACAATAGCCTTCCTGACTATCTCGGATGTCTAAATTTGATCAATTTCCATGTTTACATAAACGGACATGATCAACCCACATGACATGTGAGGACCAGAAGAAGACCGCCCTCCCCTCATCCTTCGCCAAGGGCAACACCGTGGAGATCCTCCGCCCTAGCCTCCACGGTGCGCTCTACTCTGCCACCGTGCTTCGGTCGCTGGTTAGGGCCAAGAAGCTCATCTTCGTTGAGTAGTTGACTCTAATGGGCAACAGCGGCGGCGGCTTGGAGCAGTGGCTAAGAGAGTACGTGGACTTGGCCCGGGTGAGCCCCGCCCAGCCGCGGGAGATGCACGAGCAGTTCCGGGAAGGGGAGGAGGCGGACGCTTACCTAGAGGACGGGTGGCATTTTGGCGAGATCAGGGAGACTCACGAGAACTCCAAGTATCTAGTCGCGATGGGGGGTGGGAGTGAGGAGGTGGAGTTTGGACGGTGGGAGTTGAGGCGTCATAGTGAGCAGGGTGGCGATGGGGTTTGGAGCCCGCCTTTTGCCAGCGATGAAAAGCAGGTAGAGATGTCTCGTGGCTTCTTCTATTTATCTTCCTTTTCTTCTTGCTGATGGCGTTGCTTAGTCCGTCGATAGACTGATAGTTGAGAATACTTTATGTTTGTTGTAGGTTTTTTGTTCAGTAATTGATGTCATTCATGAGATAATTGGATCAATTTATTAAATCGAGTTGCTACTAAAAGGTTCGATAGATTTAATTAGGATAAATTTGGATTATTTCTTTTCAATTTAGCCCATTTCTCTTTCAATTGAACAAGATTTCTTTACGATTAGGTCTTCGAAGGACCTAATTGCACACAATTTTGGCCAAGTCTGACCAAACCGATCAAAACCGATTCAGACCGATCTGATTGACCTCTGACAGGAAATGGTCTTTCTGGCCATGTTTCGGTGGTGGGAGACCACCATGAGTTAGCCATTCTCTTAGCCAACCACCCCCATCCCCCTCTTGCATGAAATTACAAAAATGCCTCTAGTAAATCATAAAAATGCCATTGAAGTAGGAAATTACAAAAATGTCCTTGATTAATCACTATTCCAAAAAATTAATTTTGACCATTCATTGAGATTTTCATCCTTGCCATCCAATATAACATGTGTTCAATTTTCCTCTAATCATAAGAAAACTTAGGATTTTTTATTTTAGCTTGGAAGATCAAATCCCATATCTCATCTTGGAACAAGGTATATAAGAGGATTTTCCCCCCAAAATTAGGAGGGCCCATTATCCAGATTTACTTCCTCTCTCTTCAACTGCTTCTCTCTCTCTCTCTCTCTCTCTCTCTCTCTCTCTCTCTCTCTCTCATACTTGGTCGAAGCTCCTGTCGCCCTATTAGCTGTGCGCCAACTTCGCCAACTTCCTCTAGCGAACCACCGGCTTGTTGACCTCCTCATAGCTCCCCTCGCCGGTCACAACGCCAATTGTCGCTAGTAATTCATTTCATGGACATTATTCAGCAATGTTCGAACAAGTGTTAGGCTCCAATTTGTCTGTTCTCTCATTGCAGCTTCAAGCAACCGCAGCGACCCACGAAACATGACTCTGGTTGTCATCAGGAGAACTATTTCAATCTACTCATGCCATGTTCTAGTTATTGGTGGAGGTATGATTTGACTTGATTGAGTACTCCGCAGCCAATCGTACACAGGACAAAGACTTGCCGTCAGACAGTCTCTCGAGAGAATCATACTCTTCCAAAATCCCAGAATAGCAAATCGCATGAGAGCATTTTCTTTTACTTAGAAGATACGATCAATGCAGAAATGCCACGACAATAGCGAGGAGAATTTTTGTGAGCTACTAAACCTAATCTAAAAGAAACCATGTAGCCGCACTGTCGCCAATAGTCATCGTCTTTGGTTTGGCCACTAATAGAAATTCCTTTGCAGAGAACCTCAGATTAAGGATGTCACTTTCATAGAGTTATTCGCAAAACTAGGAGACAATCTTTCTCAGGACCAATTAATGAAGGATACCGCACACAAGATATTGCTGAATGTGAACTAGACACACATCAAATCAAATTCACTTTACTTGGTAAAGAAATTGAACGAATAGACAGAGGAATGACAAGGCTCCACTTGGTCATCAAGCAAACGAAACTAAAGAAATTGGCCCTTTGAGTGATGCAAAATGCAAGAAAAAGAAGAAGGATCAATGCTCTTGGGAAGGGAAGTTTTTTTTTTTTTTGGTCAGAAACGATAAACTATATAGGAGAAGTAAATCCAGTACAACCAACAGCTAAAGCGTCCGCGCAAATTAGATCAACTAAGTGAAACGGGGGAAACACCGCCCAATTCTGAAAAAGAGAAGAGCGGTCGTGGGCCTTGGCGGCCCAATTAGCAGCGGCGTTCGCTTCCCTGCGACAGTGTCCTAGCGACAGATTAGGGAAAAGTGAAAGCAAGGAGGCGGCTTCGAGGAAAAGAGGCCGATCCTCCCATGGTGGCTTGCAGCGGCGATGGAGTATGTCGACCACAAGGCGGCTATCCGATTCTAGAAGGATCGGGCTGCTGTTAATCCACGGCGTTGCAGATGCTGTAGAGTTAAGGATACTGCTTGGATCTCGGCTTGTAGTGCAGAAGTTGCAGGAAAATGCTTCAAAAAACCATCGGTAAGTCGTCCTTGATGATCCCTACATACACACGCCATAGTTCCTTCTGTGGATTCTAATCTGTGTGATCCATCTACATTTATTTTCAATTTGCCCAGATTGGGAGGTTGCCAAAGAGATCCCCCTTGACCGAGCGAGCGGCCTTCGCGGTCGAGAGGACGCTGTAAGGTGAGCCACGTGAGCGCCAACCAAAGCATCCTCTGCTACCCGAGATGGTCGAAGCTTCTCACGTCGGAAGATGTAGCCGTTTCGAGCGCGCCAAATCTGCCATAAAACAGAGGCCAGAGTCGCCAAGGCAGGTAAGGAATTTCGACCCTGAACTTGTGTACAATCCAGTCATCTATTCTAGAAATCTGCATAGGTTAAATCTTGATGTTTAAGCTGGGATGCGACCAGACATGTGTAGTCCATGGACATAATAGGAACAAATGCTCTAGAGTTTCTGGGTGATTCCGATCACAGAGAAGACAGCATGGATTATCAATTATATGTCGCTGATATAGATTGAACCATGTAGCTAAAGCATTCTGACAAAGAGACCATAAAAACACTCTAATCTTTGGGGGAGAGTGCATCTTCCAGATTTTTTTTTCCATAACCAACCTGGGTGCTGATAAGAAGAGGAAGTCGTACCTATAAGCTGATGTTGTGCAGTTGCATTGAAAGTGTGATAAGCAGATTTAACTGTAAAAGTGCCATCTTTGGTAGCGGTCCAAACAAGCTGATCTGTGGCGGAATTTGGTCGCAAAGGGATAGCAGTAATCTGTTCAATTACCTGAATGTCAAAGAACCTATGTAGGAGATTGACATTCCAGGAATTGGTGGACGAATCAATAAGATCAGCCACCCAAACAGGTTCTTCACGAGCTAAAGGGCCACCTAGGATACCAAATGGGAGCCATTTATCACCACGAATTCTAATAGATTTCCCGTCACCTACAGACCAACGTAAGTTGGGTAGGATGGCATCCCGACCTAGCAGAAGACTTTGCCAGCCCCATGAGGGTCGAGAGCCTCTATCTGCATTAAAAATAGTCCTAGAATGGAAACAGAGACCCTCAAAAACCTTACTGTAGAGAGATAAAGGTTGACTGAACAAACGCCAAACCTGCTTCGACAACATTGCTTTATTAAAAGTCGAAGGTCTCTAAAACCTAAACCACCAGCAGCTATGCTTGTCTTCAAAACATCCCACTGTCGCCAATGAATTCCTATTTTATTGATGTTATTCTGCCACCAAAATCTGGCTATACTTTTATCTATAGATCTGCAAATAGACACAAGAATCTTGAAAATAGACATTGCGTATTGAGGGATAGCCTGGATAACAGTTTTCAGAATAATCTCCTTCCCACCCTTTGAAATCAGATTAGATTTCCAACTTTCCAACTTTGAATGAACCTTTCCCATTAACCACGAGAACATGTCCTTCTTTGAACGTCCCCAATCAGATGGTATTCCTAAATATCTCCCAGATTTAGTCAGAATAGGATCACGCAGCTCAGAAGCCAAATTCTGTTGCAAAAGAACCGGGCAGTCTTTTCCAAAGTATATGCCAGATTTATTTCTATTGATTTCCTGCCCTATTGCTAGACAATACTGTTGTAAAATATTCGAGAGATTCTGACATTCATTTATAGTACCGTTAAGAAAGAAAATGGCATCGTCAGCAAAAAACAAGTGTGATAAAGTGGGGCACCACCTGTTTAGTTTAAGTCCCTTAAGGTGTTCCATTTCAACAGCTTTCTTAATAAGGGTAGATAAAAGGTTTGCCAATAGAATAAAAATATAGGGGGAGAGAGGATCACCCTGTCTAAGACCTCTGGTAGGGTGGAAATAGCGAAGATGCTGTCCATTCAGTTTAACACAGGATGATTGAGTTGAGATACATTGCATAATCCACCCAACCCATAAAGAGTGAAAGCCCAATCTAAGAAGATAATCCTGAAGAAAATTCCATTCCACCCTGTCGTACGCTTTTCTCATGTCTACTTTCAAGATTGCTTTATAGGTACTCATTCCTTTCTTCACTCGCAGCTGGTGTAAAACTTCATGGACAAGTAGAATGTTGTCTTGAATCTGCCTGCCCCCCACAAATGCAGACTGTTCCTCAGAGATAAGGCTCGGTATGAGATGTTTTAACCGATTGGCAATAACTTTAGAAATTACCTTATAAGCATAATTACACAAACTGATTGGGCGATATTGCTCCAGACTTTCTGGATGAGAAACTTTTGGAATCAAAGCAATCAGAGTCTTGTTTAGATTTGTGGGCATAACACCAGTAGTAAAAAAGTTACTAACTGCTGCAAAGAGATAAGATTTAATAATATCCCAGTGCGTATGATAGAATAAGCCATTGAGTCCATCGGGGCCCGGAGCCTTGGATGCTCCTAGTTGAAAAGTAGCCTGCTGCACCTCTTCAAAAGTAAGATGTGCAGTTAAACTAGTATTCATGTCATGAGTTACTAAAGGAGTACACTGATCGAGTATTGGTGCATAGTCACGCCTATCAACAGAACGATAGAGACGTGAAAAGTACCATGTTGCCATCTCCTTTAGTCGTGTAGGATCCCTCACCCAAATATCGTCATCATCCTTTAGCATAGTAATGCGATTTCGTTGACGGCGCTGAATTGTTGTAGCATGAAAAAACCGAGTATTCTTATCACCCCATTTAAGCCAATTAAGCTTGGAACGAATAGCCCAATATTGTTCTTCACGACTCCACACTGTCTGCAATTCTTTCTACAAGTTAGTTGCCTCCGCAAGATCATAAAAACCTTGCTGTTGATTAGTAAGGTTTTGCAATTGTAGCTGCAGTGCATTAACCCTGAGTTGATTATTCGAAAATTTAGAGCGACTCCATGACTGTAAAGAAGCCGAGATAGCTCGAATCTTAGTGTATAGAGAGACTGGCCTTGAACGAACAGCATTCCAAGAAGAATTAATAACTTCCCGGCATTCTACATCCCGGTCCCAATAAGATTCATACATAAAGTAATGCTGTCTAGATCCACAGACTGGTAGAGTATTCAAAATAAGAGGGCTATGATCTGAACCAACAGCAGGTAAAGCCTGAACCTCAGCCTGAGGAAACAAGATTCTCCAATCCAGGGAGCAAATAGCACGATCAAGACATTCCTTAATTAAATCCTCCCATTGACGATTATTAATCCATGTAAACACACACCCCTTTGCTTCAATAGGCATTAAAGAACAAAGAATTTAAAACAGATCGGAACGAAGCTAACCGATTAAAATCTCTGTCCGCTCTCCTTGCTTTTCCAATGAAATAGAATTTCATTAAAGTCACCAATACAGACCCAAGGAAGAGTATTGACATGGCTGATTGTGATTAGATCCTGCCAAACCTCACGTCTCAGACGAGCGACAGCAGGGGCATGAATACAAGTAAGGCGGAAGATGTTGGTGGAAGCTACATCCTTACAGAGCATATCAAAATAATCGGCTGAAGAAGTAACAAAAGACAAAGAGACTGAAGCATTCCAAAAAATAGCTAAACCTCCTGCCAAACCAACGGGATTATATACACGAAGATTCAAAAAACGCAATCTACCTTGCAGCCGAGAAAGCACTGCTTCACCATTTTTAGTTTCCATCAAAAAAAGGAGATCTGGTTTTTCCTTAACCACCGGGGCTCCGAAGGGCTTGAATTGTCGTGGTAGAGCCCAAACCCCGACAATTCCAACTAATCATTTTCATTTGTAACGAGGGGCTGTTGAGGGCCAGCCACCCATGCCCATTCCGATCACCCGTTGCTTCCTTAATTGGAGCATCCGTTAGCAAAGAGTCATCAATGTTGTCGGCACTACATTCCGCATGTCATATGGATTATATCGCTTGAGCTTCTTGACAGTCCCGATTTAGTAGTGTGACGAGGACTTTTAATCTTTATGGTCCTGCTCTAACCGAACCCTTCGCTTTGCCGATGCAGGTATCATAGCTGTGTGAGGACGGCTACGCTGAGGAGAAATTGCAGTCACTAGAGAGGCTGGAGGATTATAAGAAACTTGACTAGAAGTAGCCAAGGGCTGCTGCAGGGGAGGAACCTCTGAGGGAGGTATCGGCGGCATTAAGGCAAGATAAGGAGCGGCTGGGGGAGGAGTTTCAGGTACACTATCATATACTATATCCTCCTTTTCGGTCTAACCATAGTAGAGTTTTCAATAGGGGCTATGAGTCTTCACTTCAGCACGCAACCAATGTCCATATGGTAGTTTATCATCCCAAGGTAACTCATCAATATTAGTTGGACAAGCTGTATAGGAGGTGGCATAATGCCCCAGCTTCCCATAGAAGTAGCAGTAATGAGCAAGACGCTCATACCTAAAATCTAGCCAAAAGGTTTTGTTATTAATTCGAATCAAACGCCCCGCCTGTAGAGGCTGCTGAAAATCAAGTTCAACCCTTGCCCGACCAGACCGCATGGTGAAAGTATCATGTCCATCTGCCCTAACTTCCAAAACTTTCCCTACAGTCATAACTACTTTCCTAATTAGTGGTTCTATGCAGTATTCCAGAGGAAGACCGAAAACTTGCACCCAGATAGCACAAGAGGAGAAATCATAGCAATGAAGTGGGTGTTGGGAATCCAATCCTTAAATACAACCAGCCGACCAGAAAAAACCCAAGGTCCCCCATCTAATATCCTCTGTTTATCTTTCTGTAACTTGAATTTCGCGGCATAAAGACCATCCTCTCTCGAGAAATGTCGACCTATTCCGCTCTCCAAATTCGTTGGAAAAGCTCGAAAGCCGAGAAATTCACAGGTGAGTCAGCAAATATCTTACCGATAAGGGTTAATCGGCACTCATCCAATTTCGCAAGTGAGGGTACATCATTCCAAACCTCCAAATCATGAGGAGAGCATAAGTGTCCCAATCGCTGACACAGGGCAGCCAAACGGGGGGAATTAGCGTCATCTGCATCTACCATAGCTACCGCCAACGGAGGGGAAAGATAGAAAACGACAATCGGAAGTGAATCGGAGACTAGGATAAGTAGTGATGGGGGAGATGAACCAGAGAACCAACTGTAGTAGCCAAATTCATATGAGAAGCCAACATGCAAACTGCCGATGGGCTGGATAGAGGATGTAAAAACAAGAGCAAAGGAATGACGAAAGAAAGAACAAAGGAGTAGGTAACGGGGGAGGACCGGACGTAGTGATATACAATTGATGAAGGAATAGAAAATCCATCAGAGAAGAACGGATACAGGAAAGAGAGACAAGGGTTTAAGGTGCCATGGAAATGTCGAAGAAACTCTGCAAAAGCGAGAGAAAAAACTATCCCTTACGGATAGAAGCTACTGGAGACTCTACATTGGGAAGGGAAGTTTGAGACAATCATTTTGGGACATTACCGAGCAAATGCAGAAGCTTCTATTTGGCATTATAACCTGTGCCGTATCTTTTTACTCTGTCATGGGACTGTAATTTAGTACATTGGCCGAAACAAATGAGCACACACACATCCAAAATCTTCTTGTTCATGTACTCCTCCAAGGCTCCAAAGGGTCAAGACGTGACATCGTGCAACTAGTGTCGCTATGAGCCTTGCCAAGGCATGGTTTTGGAAATGGAGTCCCCCATAAGGTTAGATTCCAACCATTCGAGCTACTTGTGAATGTCCTCCATTGCTTGCCTTGACATATACAACCGGCCAATTGTTCCTCCGAGAGGTTTAAGAAGACAGGATGAGGTGGACGCAGCTACTGAGGACTTCCTGAGGGTTTAAATAATCAGAAAATCAAAATGTGGACCCTAAAATACGAGTTCGTGCAACGTTCAATAAATAGGCGATAACTTTTGATACAAAAAAGTTACAGGGCCATAATACCATTTAGAAAACCTCGTTCCGAACGTTATGTTGCCTAGACCGAGAACCTGTT
The DNA here is from genome assembly GCF_016545825.1 of Eucalyptus grandis. Lineage (NCBI taxonomy): Eukaryota > Viridiplantae > Streptophyta > Magnoliopsida > Myrtales > Myrtaceae > Eucalyptus > Eucalyptus grandis. The sequence goes on along the minus strand of NC_052617.1, from coordinate 7,094,584 downwards.
TGTCGGTGTTTCTGCCCTCAAAATTCACCGTTTTCATGAGTTTGAGGCCGCTTTGTGATTTTCGAGTATTTGGTCTATTGTATGCATTCTTTCAGACCATTTATTTATTTTCCAAATTTCTTTGCTCCTTAGTTTTTTTTTTTTTTTTTTCACTTAGGATTTTGAAAGTACTTGTTTGATCTTTGGGAATTATCATTTAGCCTTCATCATTACATAAGACAGTTAGGTTGTCTTGTATAGGAGATGCAATTTCAGGTCCTCTGGGTCTGATGACTTGGTCTTGGACTCTTAATCTATCAAGGCGACGATTGACAATCGATGGTCAACAACTATTGACGAAACGTGAAGAGTGGATTTTGAATTTCATATTCTGCTACATAGAACTGATGGAGGTTATTTTACACAACCGATTCAACATGGATCACCAAGTACACCAAGGAAAATAGCAAATTTTCCGGTCCAATATAACATACAAACGTGAACTTGATTTGATGACCATAAGCTTGCGACTTGGTCATTATGAATCGAAATTAGATGAATTCGAGAGGATTAAAACATACACTAAGATAGATCTAGTTCCACTTAAAAGGATGGAATTAGTCATGCTCTCATTTATTGCTGTCTGGCCCTGGACAAGAAACACTAAGGGCGCGTTTGGTAACATTTCTGTTTAAAAATTATTCCAGAAATGAAATAGAAAAAAGTGTTTCATTCCGGAAACAATTTTTGAACAAAAAACGCGTTTGGTAAACTTGTTCCATGAATAAAAAATAAACAGAAACATGTTTGGTAAATTTGTATAATTTTTTTATTTCTTTTATTTTTAAATATTTTTATTTTATTTTTTCTATTTTCTTTCTTAATTTTCTTTTTTTTTTTTAATTTTTTTCCTTTTTTCTTTTTTTCTTTTGGCCGGCAGCCTCGCCATGGCTGGGCGAGGCCGCCGGCTCTCGTCGGCCGGTCGCCGGCCATGGTTGAGGCCGGCGACCGGCCAAAGAAAAAAGAAAGAAAAAAGAAGAAGAAAAAAGAGAGAAGAAAAAAAGAAAAAAAGAAAAAAGTGTTTCTAAATTTTGTTCGAAACAAGAAACAACTTTTTTTGTTTCTTGTTTTTGTTCTAGATGTGTTTCGGGAACAAAAATAATTTTGGAACAAAAACGCACCCAAACGCGTTTTTCCTTTTGTTCCCGGAACAAAAAAAAAAAAAGCGTTTAAAAACAGAAAAAGAAGTGAAAACAAACGCAGCCTAAGACTGCATTTGGTAACGTTCCAAGGAAGAAGTGTTTATGTTCTTTTGTTCCTCGTAATGTAAATGGAATAGAAATGCATCGATAATTTTTAATTCTGAAACAATTGGTTCCCGACAATAAATTTGGAATGTAAACAAGAAACAAAAACAAAATTGTTTCTTGTTCTCGTGAACAACTCAAGAAACAAGTTTTTCTTTCTCTTCTTTTCTTCCCTTTTTTTTCTTTCTTTTTTTCTTCCTTTCTTCTTCCTTGAGCTAGTTGCTGGCCTTGGCAATGGTCGGCAACCGGCCAAACGAGGCATGGCATCCTTGCTAGAGCCTCACTGGCCCCTAGCGAGGTCACCTCAAGTTCGCCGACCATCGATGAGGCCCTCCTGAGCCTCGCCATGGCTAGGTGAGACCCCCACACCTCGTCATGGTTGAGTGAGGCTTAGCCTCGCCTAGATCTAGCAAGGCAAGCCTCACCTGGCCACCATGAGACCAGGGTCACTCAATGGCGTCGCCGACCTTGCGATGGTCGAGTGAGGCTTGGCCTCGCAGATCTAGCATAGCTAAGGTGAGGTCGAGCCTAGCCTAGCCCAGCCACGGTGAGGCTCGATCTCGCCTAGATCTGTGAGGTCGAGCCTCGCCTCGACCTCTCCCGACCACCACGAGGTCATTTTCGCCACCTCGCCTCACCAAGCCATGGTGAGCCTTAGGGGATCTTGCCGGTGGTCGGCGAGGCTCCCCCAAGGCCGACGACCGGCTAGAGGAAGGAGAAGAAAAAGAAAAAAGCGATAAAGTTATTAATAAATTAAAAGAAATTTTAAGTCACAAAAATGTTTAGGGTCATATCAGATGTATTTCTGTTTTGGAAAAAGAAATTTTATATAGTTACCAAATATCTTAAAATACTCAGAAATTGTTTTCGGAAGTAGGAATAGAAAAAAATGTTTATGAAAAGAAACCGTTAACCACTCGTGGTGGCGCGTAGTGGTTGAGCGCAGATTCCTTTCGGGAGAGGTCCTGAGTTCAAATAGCTACATCGTCTGCCTTGTGAGAAAGGAATGCACGACTTACTCGCGGCAGCAAGGGTGGGGATGACTCTACTGCTCCTCTAGGGTTTACTCCGCCGCGAAGCGGTGCACAGAGGTTCCCTGGGTACCAAAAAAAAGAAACTGTTCTTAAGAACATAAATGTTACCAAATGCAGCCTAAGCCAATACACTCATTGATGAATTTCAAGGCACCAAATACAATAGAAAATGTCAAAGATTTTTGCGCGATGCCTCACTACACTAAATCTCATATTCCCTTGGCCAATTTATAGTTACTTGAGACTGCCTTCCTTGAATAAGTCGAATTAAACTTCATTATCCTCAAAACTCCATGAAAATTTTAAATTGAACTGAATCCAGCTCCATCATACCATGTGATCATTTAGTACAGTAATCTAATGTGAGGAAATCTGGCTGAATGTTTAAAATGTGCCATTTGTGAATATGTTTTGCTGTCTATTTTAGAGCAGGGAATGAGCCATTTCAGATTCCATTTTAGTAAGATGCAGCTTGTTCATGTTGTCAAGCCACAAGCTGGCACGCTCGGCCAACCTGAACTAGATAAATTACGTAATCGACCATTGCATCCTCAAGTCTCAATTATCCATTATATATGTTTAAATAGTTATACTAGAGATGTTTACACAATAAAAAGTATCCAGAATATTAGTTTCTAGAGTGATTAAGATTAAGTAACTTTTCGATACTAACTCACATGAAATAGGTATATTAAAGGTATTGGTTCACTTTTTGTTAAGTCATTATGTCCCCTCCGCAAGAAGCGGGCCTCATTCTAGTTACAATGTTGGATTTTTATGTGTTAATTTGAATTAATTAACGTCAAATGAAAGTCCATTTTACAAGCTGAACAAAACCATTAATTTTAATAAGAGCGAGTTTGGCATGACTTTTACATTTTAAGTTTTACTTTGTTCAGTTATCACGGTGCGTGCACCTTAAAATGGGTCAACTCATAAAGAATTTCTAAGAAAATACGTTGTTAATTTTTGCTAGATGAGAATTACATTTAAAAAGTTAGTTTAATACTCCACTTTAGTAGGAAATATTGGACCAATGCTGAATCAAGTTTTTAATTTTCTTCGGGTGATGGTTATATAGATGGTTAGATCAACTCCACTACCTTGCCGCTTACTTGACAGTTATATCAACGCTACTACATTGATAGTTACTTGATTGTTGCCGCTTACTTGACAGTTATATCAACGCTACTACATTGATAGTTACTTGATTGTTTCATTAACTCCTCTAATTTAACGGTTACATTAACTCCACTAACTTGATGATTGTCTCAACTTTATTACCTTGACGGCTATGTCAACTTAGTCATGGCATGTTGACATTTCCGTCGATCAGAATTGGGTCTTCTTGTCGACCGACTGCATCTCACCGACTAAATATTCCCGGTATGTGGCGATTTTCCACTTCTGTCATCATTCTAGCAAGCCCTTGTTGATCAATTTCATACGAGAGTTGGTCAATTTAAAATGTTGGTTACATACATAAAAATTTGGTAATTTGTACAAATGATAAAAGTGGGTAAATTCTTATGGTTGTTGGCAACTTACCAAAAGCTTAACGAGATAAAAAAGTAACATGTCGAATTTTTAACCAGTCATTCTCAATACTTACCAGCATTCCTTGAATGCAACTACCACTTAGAATTGTCCCATAAAAATTGATTGCTGTTAGTGCTTCTAGGAACGAAAATAAAACCCAATTGCGCTATAAATTCCAAAGCGAATGGACATCCAATGGTAGCCTAAATCCCGATCACACACCAAAAGCCGTGCTTGCTTCTGACGGCATAAGATAATAGCTTATTATTCAGCTTTCATCTGAATTTACACAAACCGTTGCAGCGGGGACAACAATACGGTCGATTTAAGTGCTGTTCCAATAGTTTGCTGAATCAGATCGTTAGTAATAACATACTTACGGGATTTAGATGCAGCAATGAAGATAGTAAGTGTTCAATAGCCATGTTGTGAAAGTCTCTGTTCATTTTAAAATCTTTGCCGATCGACTTGTTCCCGGACAAATTGCAGTCAATTGAAGTTCAATCAAATCTCTAGCTGATGTTAATTAAAACACTTTTCATGCGTGAAGTCAAGCAATTACTCCTGGAGTGGCCCGGACGGGAGAGAAAAGATAAAGTGTGTTATTTTCAATATTTCTTTAGAGATATGTTTTTCCTTTGTGTCTTATTTTGTCAGCAAATGCATAAATGTCTCAATAGAGCTAAAAGTACACAAAACTTTAGAAAAGGAAGACCTGAGGGCAGAAGTATAATGCTAGAAGCACAAGGGCTTGCTATGTCATTATGCATTTGATTTATCAACGATGCCATAAACCTTTATATGTGCACAATCCAAATTACAAGGACGGGATCCTCTGTGAAAACTTTCCCATTCGATAACTTTATATGTTTGCGTTCCATCTGCGTTCCATCAATAGAATCTATGCATACAGCGAACCAAGGATTTGAAAGTCCTATAAATGAAGAATATTAGATTTGACGTTGCGTATATGGACAGACTACGTTTAAATAATAAGAGGGCCAAAATAATAAGCATATGATATGTCCCATGGCAGTTCAACAGACTTATTCTTCATCTTATAATGCAAAGAATCAGCGGTCTATGTTCTCATCTTTGATAAAATCTACGAGCATTCCTCCCCGACTTCTTTCTCATTTTCGTTCCTTTCATATTAATCGATCCCACAAGCTATTCAAGTTTTCAAGATTCAAGAACAATGAATCCTAGAGAGGGTCCAACTATCCACACTCATGACCCATCGATATGTTTCTCCACTCAAACCAGCCTCCATGCTCTGTTTCATTTTCCAAAAGGATGATTACCGGTGGCATTTCTCGTGAAGTATTTGCACAAGTCTCAATAGATCTACATAATTTAGAATTCCGAAAAAACGAGTCGCTCTTCAATGCATTGAATTGTCTTTTCAGAGGTAGATCCAAGGGATGTCAAATCTACTTGCTCAATGATTTCTTCTGGTGAACTTGTTTGAAGAGAGGTCCAGCTATTCGAGATCAGGCTGTAAGATTGTTGTCAAACAAGTTTAGCCCTCTGAGTGATTTCAGGTTTCCAATATCCAAGAGAAGCTTCCTACCAAAATGATTGCTCAAAGCGTTGATACTTGTGAATACAGTTCTCCAATCGTATATCGTTGATACTTGTCAATACAGTTCTCCAATCGTATCTCCAATCTTTTTGTATGATACTTGTGAATATAGTTCCTTGATTGTATCTCTTGTCCTTTTATAGTCACCATGACTATATCTTGGTAACCTCAATGTCATGATCTCCCATTTTGGCGCTTGTGGGTGTACGGAGACTAATGGCTTACTAAGTATTAGGCTCAAAGATAGATTCTCCCAAACCCATCAATTTACTACTTATGGTTCGAGGTTATTATTTATGATTTGACTTTTTAATCTACAAGTCAATTTCATTCAAGAGTTGTTACTAATTGATTTAAGGTGGGTCAATCAAAAATTCAAATAAAATATTGAGAGAAATATTTTATTTCGCACAACTAGAAAAATTAATATTGAGGATTTGATTACACTAATTAATCAACTTATACTCTTTCGATATATTTTCTTGTTAAACCCTAAGATTTAGATTCTCTTTGTTTTTCATGCATTAAAAAATATACTAAAAAAAATACATTTTAGGCTTTTCCCTAATTTCAGAAATATATAAAGGATTTTTCATTGAGCAAAATGCTCAAAATCAATTTTCGGCCTTTCCTTGAAAAAGGGGTTTATTTATTTATTTATTTATTTTCGATTTTTTAATTAAAAATATTTAAAAAGTATAATATAATAATATAATAAACTGGCCTGGGTTGGTCAGATCCGGGCGGCGGCCCGATTAGGGTCTGCGCCGATTGACCCGGGTCTCGCGCGCGCCCCTTCTTGTGCTCCCTCTCTTTCTGTCTTTTTCTTTATCTTGTCCTCTCTCTCTCTCTGCGCATGCCAACAGACTAGAGTGAGGGCTAGCCTTCTCCTTACGCTTACTCCCTTTTCTTTCTTTTTTTTTTTCTCGGTTTTCTTTGTCTTATCTTTCTTTTCCCCTTCTTCTTCTCTCTCTTCGTTCTCCACCCCCACGATTCCTGCTCCGTGCCCTTGCTCAACCAAGACCGTCCGCCGACCTTGTGGACCAAGCCAGCACCGTTGGCCACATCCGACCCCCGCTATCATCACCGCCCGCCGCGACGCACGACATGCACAGAAACCGTGCGCTACTCGACGGATGGGAACGACGGTCCGCAAACATGTCAAATGATCAACAGGCGCTCAGAGCCAAACCAAAATCACAAGAAATCCATACAAGCTTGGTTCGGGCATATTTTAGCTAACAAATGGAGGGCGTTGGCTAAAGGGAAGCTTTAGACTTGCTCGGCACGCGAACTCGGACCAAAATCAACAACGACGGACCAGCAAAACATGACTTCAACATGGGACGATTCATTTACGTCCAATATAAATATGAGAGTCAGCAACCTCCGGCCATAAACGATGGACACAAACGGGTGCCTAACTCGAGCACTTCAGCAAACAAATTAATATTCGCAAACCAAGGAGTGAAAAAGGGGGACGACCGAGCCCGAGCTCGAGCAGGGACTCACAGCGATCAACATGCTAAGCCCCGAGACCACAGTACGTACACAAATGAAGCAGGAAACTCGCACGAACCGGACAATATCTGCCCGATCCGGCGAGCCCGAAACAGGGCATGGGCACAAAAAAGAACATGGAAAAAACGGTCGGCCGAGAGTCCCTACCCAGCTCACGGGGTCGGACGGTGGACGAGCTCGATGGATCGGGCTACGTCTGTCCGCCTTGCGACCCGGGATCCTTGGAAGCCGATCCCGAATCGGAAAAAACCAAGACCGCCCGAGCGGGGACCTACCGTGGCTTCAAAGTGGACAAGGAGCGGCGGCGGATCGTCGGTTTTGGCTCGGAAGTGACGGCCAACGGCGGCCCTCTCAATTGCGTTCTCTCTCTTTCGCAGCCGGATCTCTCTCAGACCTCACCTACTCTTTCTCTTCAACTTCCTTGGCCTCCTCCTCAAACGAGTTCGCGAAAGGCCTATTTATAGGCTGGGGGGGGGGGGGGTCTGGTCGACGAAGGAGCTTCGGCCGCCGGTCCTCCGCGCGCCGACGGGCCCTGCTTCGGCCGAACCGGTGTCCCATTCCCTCTTCTCCGCGGAGGCCTGCTCGGCATTGAAGACGGGCATTGAAGGCGTCCGCCCAGACGTCCCTTCCGTCCGGGTTTCTCACCGGATTTCGGGCTGCTCCGATCGGCGGTATTAATGGCGCCTGCAAGACGTCGCCGGCTACTCTACTTTGCCTCGGTGGTAGGCGGCGCGCGTGAGTCGCAGGGACGGAGAAGGAAGGAGGAAGGAGGGAGAAAGGAGAGAGGCACGCGAGCCGGGCTGGGTAAAGAGAGAGGCCAGACCGGCCTGGCCCGTGCAAAGGAAGGAGTAGAGGGGCTGGGCCTGACCCCAGCCCTCTGAGCCGCTTCTGCTTTTTTTTTTTTTTATTAAAAAAACAAATTATATTTATATGGAAATAAGGTAAACTAATGGAAAATGCAATAAAACTTAGTGGATGCATATAATATTAATACCTAGGTGATGCGAAAGTCATTTGTGATAAGGCCAAATCGGTCCCTAATTTTCTATGAAATTTAAAACTAAATATTTTAAAAAAAGATAGGTGTCCACACATAGACTCCCATAAACCTGCAGCTTGCCCCATCCTTTATTTTGATTTATCATGGCTGTTAGATTTATAATATATTGTGGTTAAACAGGTTGATAATGTACAATTCGGAAAATGGAGGAGTTGCTCTAGGACTACCCGTGAAGCCATGGAGCATGTTAGACCTCAAAACAAGAACTTGTAGCTTGGGAAGGGTTCCCTACCAATCAAGGAACATATCCTCCATTCTATTATTGCTGAGATTCAAAACTTTGAAATTTTCACAATGTAGTAAAGTTCATGGCAATGTCCCTTCAAATGGATTCTAATTGAAGTCAAGAGTCCTTAAGTTGCGGTCATCAACAAATTTTCCAGGGATCACACTCTGAATCATGTTCATTTGGAGGTTGAGCACCGAGAGATTTTTGCTAAACCTTAGGCAAGTTGCCCATCAAACTATCGTTGGACAAATTAAGGACTCTGAGCTTAGTGGCATTGTATAACAATGGTGAAATGTTTCTGCTAATCTTCTTATTTTCAATGGCGTAAAATAGAGTCGTGGGTGGTGAAATTGAAAGAGGACCTTCAAATCATTGTTGGATATCACCTGCAGATTTAACCATTGGAGAAAATATTCTTTGGGTCATTGAACCCCCAAATTATTGTTAGATATGGAAAAACTATAACGTGTGGAGGGAAGAAATGGAGCGGTTTTTTTTTTTGGTCAAATGAAATGGAGCAGTTGGAGGACCGATTTGGCCATGTAATCCATTGAGCTGGAGATCAATGCTCCCTAATGAGGGTGCTTCTACCAACCACTTCGGAAAAGTACTATTAATTTTGTTGTAACTGATGTTTAGATCAAACAATGATGTACAGTTGTCTGAAGACCATGGTAATGTCCCTTCAAATTTATTGGCACTCAACTCAAGTCTAGTTCAGAGAGGTTGGCTAATTTCCTAAACATTGTGGTATAGAGCCAGAGAGATTGTTATGAACAAGTATAGATTATCAAGGGAGTTCAATTAGCCAATGGAAGATGGAATCTCTCTGCTAAAGCTGTTTTGATGGCCCAGAAGATGAGTATAAGGAATGGTGGAATTGGAAGCGGACCCTGGAATAAGTTGTCACTAAAGTCAACATAGATCAACTGTTTACAGAGAAATTATTCTATACCTCCCTCAATAAAGTTATAGAAATATCAAGATACTGTAGTACCTTTCACTAAATCCCAAGAGCATCTCGGTATCTGACCACATCTCTGAAGAGTTAAAAAAAAAAAAAAATGGAAACCTGGTCAATTTGCAGTAAGCCAATGCCAAAGTCTCAAGCTCTGGACGTGTATGAATGCTACTATTGTAAGCTAGATTCAATTCTACTGGAAGCTTTAGGACTTGCAGATTTTTCAGTGTTGAGAAGATCCTGAAGTCTAAATGTACTAGTCGTTTAAGCTTTCCAACAAATGACGGTATGTGTCCAATTAATTTATTGCCTAAAAGATCCGACGTGTTTAATTTTGTTAAGTTCACAAGCTATGAAGAAGTTGATCCTCTACAATATGCAATTATTGAGAAATAGAGTTTTTAGATTCTGTAATTCACCGATTGAATGGCGCATTTTGCCTTACATGCTTGTATACAAGATGTTAAGGACTCAAGAGATCCACTCCAATTATACTTCACAAAAGAAACTGTGATATGATTGAACTTCAAATTGAGATCAAGGAGGCTTGGTGAGTGGAAAATGTTTGGCGAAAGTTCCCCTTGTAATGGCAAATATATGGAATGAAAAAGGTAAAGGAGGACGATAAATTCAGGAAGGAACTAGGCGAAAGACTAGACAAGCCTACTAGACCATGTTTAAGTTCCCTCAACTCTGTCCAATTATAAACAAGCATTTTGCAATCAATATTTTCTATCTCAATTGTGTGTCTCATACGTACCATTTAAGTTTAAAGAAAGATCGATTAAAACAAGTTTTGAAAGGTAAGAAATTTCAATAAGAACCAGACCTAAAAAATTCAAGCAAGAGAGACTGAGGTGCGTCAATTTAGCAAACATGGTGTGGGTACATATCATTCTTAATAGCAAGGTTGAGGCTATGAAGACAGAATGGGGAGTGCCCTAGAGACAGCTGAATGAATGATTGAGGCCGATAACATTAGTAGTTCCATTTTTACTTGTAGTCGTCTTTGGATCATAGCGTGGGCACATGTCAATCTTAATGGTAAGAGAATTGCTAAATTGAAGTAAGGTATTACTTTGGACAGGATGACATAGTTGTGCTGTTTTTAAAGGAAGGTATAATAATAACTGCGCAGAAGGGAAAAAGCCTAAAAAAACCCCAAACTTTGCCACCGTGACGCATTTATTCTAAACTATTTTTTGTGACATTAAAAACCCCAAACTTATACCTATGTGACATATTTATCCCAAAATTTATACCCGTGTGACATATTTACCCCAAAAATTTGGTGTCACATAAAAAAGCTTGGGATTTTTTGTATCACAAAAAAAGTTTGGGATCAATATACTATACAGATAAAAGTTTGAGATTTTTTTTTGTCACATAAAAAAGTTTGAGGTAAATGTATGGCACAAATATAAATTTTAGATTATGGTGTAACAGAAAATGGTTTAGGATTAATATGTCATAAATGAGTAAAGTTTAAGATTTTTGATAACCTTTACCTGGGCAAAATTGGAAAAGAAAAGACACAAGGTCCAGTAGGATTCCATGTTATTTGCTCCGGCACAATTGCTCAAGGACAGTGGCGCGTTCAATTATATGTGCTAAGAAGTCAAAGGTCTAATTGAAATGACATTAGTGGACAAATAAAAGGCCAGTCTTCACTTTTAATTCTTCATGGACAAACAGAAGCTACGCACAGGGAAAGATGGAAAGATATATATAGAGGTCCCTGGCAGTTGCTTCATTTTTCTTTTCTTTTTTACTTTTTTTTTCTCTGTTAGAACTATGTGCTTGGTAGATCTCATTATTCATCTTCTCAATTCAACTGATATACAATCACAAACTAGGTCCAGTGAAACTTTTATTCATCGAATCTTCATCGAATCTACGTTGCATTGTTTAAAGAGACGATATGCATTGCACAATTTAAAGAGATAACTCCTAAAACAATTTCATTGTCCATGGTATTTGATGGTCTTCCACTTTAGCTTCTTCATCCACTCAACTACTCTTCTCTCTAGCATTCTCACACCTCGAGTTAGCCATTTGGGCCTTCCTGTTTCAAATGCAATATATGCTATAGAAACCCTAATTATGATTCCAGATGCATAACCTATCCACATTGCTTTTTGTTCAAACCACCTCTCATGCCCTTCGTAGTTTGAAGTTGATGAGGACGATGGCAAAGGAGGTTGAATATCCTCGCCAGGGCATGCTTTTGGCAATGGAGTTCCACATAAGCCTAGATTTCCACTAAACGAGTTGCTTGAAAATGTGCTTAAGTGCTTGTCTTGTGGTATGCGTCTCGTGAGTTGGTTTTTGGAGAGGTTTAAGAGCCCAAGAAATGCCAAATCTCCAAGTACTCTAGGAATTTCCCCACTAAGCTTGTTAAAAGAGAGATCCAACCATCCAAGATTAGACAAGTTCCCTAGAGTTGGTGGAATAAAACTTGTAAGATGGTTATGAGAAATGTTGAGCCCAATAAGAGATTGAAGATCTCCAATAACTTATGGAATATCTCCTTGGAAAGAGTTGTGTGACAAGTCAATGATTGTCAAGATGGTCATGATCTTTGCTAGCTCAATCGCTTGCCCTTTAATGATCATGGCAATAGAATTTTCATATGGCATCGTTCTCGAATACCATATACAATGATATGTCTTGCCCAATTTTACCATCAATCATGCCTTTAAAGTCCATTATCAAGCTGGCTGGTAAAGGACCAACAAAGTTATTGTTGGAGAGGTCCAAAATATGTAATTTGGGGAAGAGGTGAGTTCCCTTGGGAATGCTCACAAGACCCTTAAAATTGTTGGACTTTAAAGAGAGAACTTTTAGTTCTGGGAGTGTTCCCAACCATCATCCTCTATCCAATTGTCACTGAGATCTAGTACTTGCAGATTTGTACATTTGACAAGTGATTGGGGCAATGTTCCTTCAAAATGATTTCGACTCAAGTCAAGAGTCATTAAGCTATTTCTCAAAGAAAACGATTGAGGAATTGTGCCTTCAAGGTAATTCATTCACAACTGCAAGACTGATAGGTCCGTACTAAAACTTGTTAAGCACCATGGCAAGCTACCTATCAAGCTGTTATTAGAAAAGTCGATGATCCTGAGCTCAGTGGCATTGCATAACAAAGAAGGGATCTTTTGCATCACGTTATTACTCGCAATGGAATAATAATATGTGACGGGAGATGGAAGTGGAATTGGCCCTCCAAACTTGTTGTTGGACAAATCTATCATAGCCAATGAGGTATTTAAGAAAACCTTTGTGGACCACCGTCCCATAAAATTGTTGTTGGAAATAAACAGAGACTCAAGAGTAGGGAAGGAGAGTCCAAAAGTAGTGACGTTGATCCTTCCATGAAATTTGTTGGATTGCAAATTCAAACCCCTAGTGGTGCTTGCAGCCAATGTGGGAAGATATCATTGAACTCATTGTGACTGAGATCTAGTATTGATAAGCTCGAGCATTTGACTAGAGAGTGTGGCAATGATCCTTGTAATTTATTCCTGCTCAAGTTTAAATATCCAAGACTGGTTATATTACCAAAACAAGGTGGCATGGCATATTCCTAGAGAGACTATTATTAGACAAAATTAGAGTCTAGAGTGAACTCAACTGGCAAATTGAAGAGGGGATCTCCTTGAAACCATTCTTAGAGGCATCAAAGTAAATAGTAGAAGGTGGAAGGATTGGGAATTGTTGGAAGGAGTTATTCCAAAGGTCAATATGCAACAATCGCTTCCCGTGCAATTGTTGTATACCTCCCTTCAAAAGGTTACCAGAAAGGTCTAAGTACTCCAATGTATCATGACTTTTTACCCAAAACCACCTTGGAACTCCCCATTAATCCTATTCAAGGAGAGGTCTAATATTCTTAATTTTTTTGATGAATTCAAGAAAGGGGGGAACTTGGTCAAGTTGACTGAAGACAAACCCAACACTTCTAGTTTTGGGAATATATACTTCCCTCTAGCGTCCGTAGAGGTTTCAAGCCCTATAACTCCACTAAAATCATTCTAACGAAGATCTAGAAATTGAAGTTGCTTGAGATTTGCCACTGCTAATGGGATGTATCCTGTGAATTTGCACAATTGAATATCTAAAACTGCTAAACTCTTCATGTTACCAATTGAATTGGGTATTTCTCCCAAAAAATTTGTTTGCTCGAGATCCAAGGACACAAGAGGACTGGTCCAATTGGATTTTGGAAGGATCCCAAACAAGTTAACATTGAGACTTATATCAAGAGTAGTAAGGCTTGGTAATAAAAAAATAGTATCCGGAAACACCCCCTTAAGGAACAACGAAAAACACTTAAATGTGTCAAAGAAGAAGACAAATTTGCAAAAGACATTGGTGAAACCATGGACATGTCTACTTCATCAAGAACAAGCTTTTTCATTGTTGTCAGATTTTGAACAAGCATTGCGAAGATCGAATTTTCCAACTTGAGAGAAGAGGAAGAGAACGAGTTCGATACAAAAAAAATAAAAAAATTCAGAGAGATCAAGTGACTCCAGCTTGGAGAGGCGAGATATTTCACTTGGAACAGTACCCGATAAATATGACCCCGAGAGATTCAAATGAGTTAGCTCTGAAAGTGTGCTCAGATTGGGCCAAATGCAAGTGCCAAAAAAGTCATTATAAGCAAGGTTGAGACTTAGAAGGTGGCGAAGCCAACTGCAACTAAGATCGAGACAGATGACATTACCGGTGATACCGTCATAAGTGACACCATCCCACAGCACGAAGGAATCCAACATGTTTGTCACAAAAAAAGTTGGAAGCCTTGCTATCAAGCACGAAGGAATCCTTAATTTGGAGCAAAGCATCGCGCTGATCACGAGGGCAAAGAGGTGATGCCCAGGGAAGAGATGAGTTTAGGAAGGAGAGGAAACAAAGGAGCCCGAGGATTTGGTGCCTCCCTATTTTGCAATTTAATATGTGAGTGAGTTTATTGATGGTGGAGAGTACTTCAGCTTATATAATCCTTCACAAGTGTGAAATGATCGACACAAGTCTTCTAAAGATCTGTTAAAGGACTCACAACATGTGTTAGCCGCTCTAAAAGCTTTGGTCGTCGGCATACAAGTAAGTTCAAGTAATTTTAGAGTTATGACTAATTGGACGTGGAGCAATCATAAAGTATCCGATCAACTTGAAATAAGCGGTGTATATGCAAGATCATGTGTTGTGTTAAACAACGCACCCTTCCCGACTTTATTTCTAATTTTCAAATATAGAATTAAACGATTCAATGGGTCACAAATGGAAATAGAATTTCAAACTGATTTGTTCTACTGACAAAGAAAGGCTGCCTAATTAACAACCCATACCAATGTGAAAGCCTCCAGTAATCTCGTCAAATGGAATAGAAAAGTTATTTCATATTTCAGTCAATATGCACAATGCATATATATATATATATATATATATATATATATATATATATATATATGTATGTATGTATTGTTTGGATCTCGTCCAAACAGTACAATACAAGGGTATTCGAGATTAATATTTTCAAAGTAATATTTTATAATTTAATATAAATTGATAAAATATGTTTACATTTGATAAAGCGCTTATGAAAAATTTAATAGCTATAATTCGCAGAAATGTAAAAGGAAAGACGCAAGGTCCAGTAGAATTCCCCAATTTTTTATTGAGCCCGATGGCTAGCGGCGCATTACAGTATAATTGGCAAGAAGTCAAAAGTCTTCTTGAAATAACAGTACCGGTGGGCGGAGTTAGGTGCGGAAAATTCTTAGTGCCATAGCTGAATGTTCAAAAAACAGTGAGAGGAGCATTTAATTCTTAATGGGCATTGACCAATGGGCGCATAAATTGGACTTCGTTGGTGATATTTTCTTGCAACGTCATATCAAGCATCGTAGAAAAGACGCAAGGTCCAATAGAATTCCCCGATTATTTATTGAGCCCGATGGTTAGCGGTGCATTTCAATATAATTGCGAAGAAGTCAAAAGTGTTCTTGAAATGACAGTAATGGTGGGAGGAGTTGGGTGCAGAAAATTCTCAGTGCCATAGATTTTCTCCTTGGCGGAATGTTCAAAAGACAGTGAGAGAAGTTTTTACGGTATTTAATTCTTAATGGGCATCGACAAATGGGCGCATAAATTGGACTTCGTTGGTGATATTTTCTTGCAACATCATATCAAGCATCGAAGAAAAGACGTAAGGTCTAGTAGAATTCCCCCATTTTCCTTTTTATCGAGCTTGATGGTTAGCGGTGCATTTCAATATAATTGCTATGAAGTCAAAAGTCTTCTTGAAATGACAATACTGGCGGGGAGAGTTGGGTGTGGAAAATTCTTAGTGCCATAGAATTTTCTTCTGGGCTGAATGTCCAAAAGACAATGAAGAGTTTCTAGGGCATCCAATTCTTAAGAGAAAAGTACCAAAGAAATTCTAAACCTATTGCATTGGTACCAATTTAGTCCTAAACTTTTCAATTTGACACATTTAGTCATAAATCTTTTAATATTGGTACCAAGTCAGTCCATCTAGTCAATTTTGGTCAACCGGCGCTGACGTGGACGTCTGTCAGTGGTCGGACGTTGATGTGTCAATTTTTATGATTTTTTAATGATTTTTTCGAATGGTTTATTATTATTTTTTATCTTTTTCCTTTCCTTTTTTAGTGGTGGCTGGTGAGGCTCGTTGGCCATTGGGTGAGGGCTGCGAAGCCCTCGCTTGTCATTGGCGAGGGTCGGGCTAGGGTCATGGCCCTTGCCCAGCCTCTCCAACGGCGGCCTCGCTTGCGGCTGGTGAGGCCATGGTGGCCATCACCAGGGCAGAGGCGAGGGCCGTGAAGCCCTTGGCAACTGCCGGTGAGGGTTGCGGCCCTCACTCAGTCTTGCCTAATGCTGCGAGCGTGGCAACTTAACCCAGATTTGGGTGAGGCCGGCCTTGCCTTGGCAAAGGTGGCGAGTGAAGGCAGCGGGTGATGTGATCCGAATGGAGGTCGACCGAAGCGGGAGAAGTCAAGGCCAAAGAGGGTCAGATCCAGAGAAGGAGAGGAGGTCTCAAAGGTCAGATCTGGGTGCTGAAGGGTCGAATCTGTAAAAGGAGGGGAAGATGTGGGGCGAATCGCGGAAAAATCCGCACCTTTATCGGACCTCTACTGTGTTGCTACCGCTCGACGCTGTCCCTGAGCTGAACTGCTGTCACGCCCCGAACCCCGAGCGCATGCCCATCCCTCTTCGGTCGATAAAATTTTGCGACTTCCCAGGACGAGTCGTCGACCCATTGATTTTTTTTTTTAAGCACATGCGGAAGCGAAAATAAATCCCCTGACAATAATCATCTCAGGATAGAAAAGCAGGATATGAATTCACATAACAAACAGACTTTTATATTCACATAATGTCAGGCACAAGGTCTATAGCCAAAAGACTACAAAAGACTAGCCTCCCAAAAAGAGACGGCCCTAGCTGACCTACACTTCTCATCACTTCATCTTGGCTCCCGGTCCTCCACTCGACGACCCTGAAAATATAGTCCCTCAACGGGGTGAGATAAAATCTCAGCGAGTCTAAGCTCTAAACCCCAATTAGGAGGGAAATACGCCCAGAAGCATCCTAACCACGCAATTATATGATTAGCATAGAGGACTTACCTCGCCTCAGTTCCACCATGCAGGTCAGCACAGTTCATATACATTATGCATATAATCGATACATCCAGCAATTGAAACGCATTATTCAACTCAATAAATTACAGGGGTCCAAATTATAGGGCCAAATCGTTATGACACGTCTCATACCATGTCACACAATTTTGTCCCATAATCCGGCGGTCCATCGGTTCGCTCGCTGGTTCGCCTGTTTCGCATTTTTCTTCATTTTTCTCCCATTCCAGCCCTTCCTTTGGCCATCTTAACCTCCAACAAGACCCCCAAGACCCCTGGGAGCCACTGGTTTCTGACCACCCATTTGCCGGAGCTTTGATTAGCCCGTTTCCTCGCCGTTCAGCCGTTGATTCTCTTCTGTCCAACAAGCAGAAGTAGAAGTCGAACCAGCCTTTGGTTTCTCTCTTTTGCAGCTCAAAATAGAGACAAAGCGCAGTGAGTTTCCAGCAGCTTCTAGGCTCGTTTTAAGGTGGTTTTAGGCCTCAAAAGTGTGGCCTGCTTTGGAGAAAGTTGGTTCCTGTCGCGTTCCCGACGTTTTGCACCGACTCGCTCGTCAAACAAGTGAGTTTTACTCACTAATCCCTACTTAGTAGGCTAATGATGCTTAGGGATTGATTAGATTTAAAAAGCATGATTAGGTCGATAGATTAGAGTAGAGCAATTAGATTAGTACCTTATCAATGCATATTAGGCAAATGGTTAGTGTAGTTAGCAAGTAGACTTGTGCTATTATTTATTGAACGAGTCTCGGAAATTTTCCGGGTCCGTTTATGCTTCCAATTAAGCATTACGGGTCTAAATTGGATTTATTGCATTTATTTAATATTTTCCGTAATTATTAATTAATTAATTATATTTTGAAAATTAGGCTGGGATAGTTGACGATCGGAATTTTATACGGGTTATTGTGGTGCAATTTATTTATTTATTTGAGCTCTAGTTTGTGTTGAATTGATTTAATGGTGATTTTAGGATTTATTCATAAATTAATTAATTATGGTAATTAATTGGAAAATCACCGGGCGTTGGTTTACAGAGCCAAAAATATGTAATGGGCTGTTGAAATTGGTAGGATGTTTAAAAGTGGAAATTTTATATTTTGGCTAAGGCCAACTGTGTATACACACATGATAATTTTTATCGGGTACCCTTAATATAAGGGAAATAGGCCTAGAGGTCTTGTTAATTGAGGAATCAATTTGAGAAGTGTAATGTTGTTGGCTGTAGGTGAATAATCGTTTGATGATGTGGGTTAGATCAAGATTACCACCGAATTTGGAATCGGTTGTGTCGCTGAGCCGTAATTTAGCATTAGCACCTAATCTAGGTTGTTGCTGAGCCGTAATTCAACATTACCACCTAATCTAGGTTGTGCACGCTGAGATGTAATTTCGCATTACCACCGAATTTGGAATCGGTTGTGCCCGCTAAGTCATAATTCAGCATTAACCGCCGAAGAATTAGTAAGTCGTGCCCACTGAGCCGTAATTCAGCATTACTGCCAAATTTTTAGTAGGCCGAGCTCGCTGAGCCGTAATTTAGCATTAAGGTTGAGTATTTGAGATGACCATATAGGCCGTGCTTGCTGAGCCGTAATTCAGCGTTGAATTTGAGTAATGAAGATGACCGAGGAATGGTCTGGTTGACATGTAATCAATTGAGTCGATTGATTGATGATTCGATCTAAATTCTTGACTAATGTGATGATGTGATTCGACAATTGTTTATTGAATTGACTTGCAGGAAGGAACTGAGGCCAATGTATGTCCCCTGACCCGTGTTGTGCTTAGGCAACCCTTAGGGCGCATTGGCTTCCTAATCGGGTCTTAGTGGGATATAACTAGCTGAGACATTGTCTCATTGGTTATTGTATAACCATTTTCAAGTCCCTAGTTGACGTCAGTGGAGGACCCGAGGCTTGAAGTTTAGAAGGTGAAGCCCGAGGAATCGGCGTTCTTATCTGACTATTTAGTCATAGGACGATTCTATTTTGATGAAAGTCGATTCATTTTTGTAGGCTTATGCGTATAAACTTGTGTGTTTATAAAAAGATATTTTGAGAAAATTTGGCTCTACTTTCCTATCCCATTATTTTATTATCTAGGGATTACTTATATGCTTCCGCATGCGTATATTAAATGAATGGGTTGGCGATGCATCTTGGGATGTTGTTTTTAATCGACCAGTGATGGATGGGCACGTGCTCGAAGGATTGGAGCGTGACATCCCCGTTTAAGTGGTATCAGAGCAAGGTCTGTGTTTGAAGTGATAAGGTGTGATGAGTCAGGGGATAGTTAGTAGGAATGGCCTTTAATTCATGGTGGTGCATGTATGTGATAGTTGATTGGTAGCTTGTTTGTGGGTTACTTAAATTCTAATCTAGTATTGAAATTAGAAAACATGTTTCTATAATGATCTTGTAGTTTGAGTGATTAGGAGCTGAGAACTCCTAGTAAGAGAGCAGTAGCCTCTATGACTCGAGGTAGAATGCCGACAAATATCGGTGCCCGAGGTTGTTGTGGCAGAGCGCCAACTTAGGCCAGCGTGAGTGTAAGAGTACTGCCATAGGCCAATACTAGTGTAGCAGCACCGAGCAATCCTAGGTTCGACGGGATCGTTTAGGTGCTAGTGTTCCTTGGGAACTTGTTGGGTCAACAAGCTCAGGTTCAAGCCGCCGTGGTTGCCGCTATCACTACTGCCGTCAGTGTCGGAATTGTTGTTGTTGCCACTTGCCGAGGTTCAATATGGAGATGTGATCTAGGAGCAAGTCGTTGCATCCGAGTCGAGGTACAGATTCAGTAGAGATGGAAATCAGTTTGGAAAGGAGCCTATGACCGGAAAAATATATTCTATTTTCGCCCATCAGGAAAGGCAAGATAGGCAAGTTAGCATTGAATTAGAACATTGTGCGTCATGGAAGACAACATGAATCGGTCCATGCCATTTTAGACGGGTGGTTGTTTTGATTGTGACCGACAGGGTCACTTAGCAATAGACTGATTTAGAAGGTCGATGGGACCACAACAACAGTTGCCATTGCCATCGATAAGATAGATCAATGGGAGTGCACCATAGAAAATACCACAAGGTTTTTGGAACTGGCCTCCGGTGCAATCAAGAGGGCATGTTGTCACCTGACAATAGATAGAAGACTCATAAGGTGGATACCGAGTTTGTAGAAGGAAACTTGGATCAACTCAGTGTCCCGATATAACTGGACCGTGCTTTGATGGTAGTGCCATCAAGTGAGGGGCTATCGGTTGGAGTTCAGGAAGAACACTAACATTGTTACCACCGATAAGACGCCATTAGGATGGTGAAGAGAACAGGAACGGAACCGACCATGCTTTGATCAATGGAAGAATGTTTTGAGGTTAATTTCATCAGGATAGTGCCTCAGAGATTGTGGGGATTGAATTGTGGAATTTCAGTTTGTGTGTTAAGGTTGTAAGAGAAGAACCACTGACTAGAGTTGTACTTGATTGGGTATTGGTGTACAACTTTATCGTCAAGTGTGGAAAGAATTAGCTCCTGGAGCATCTTGTGGTGATAAATTGTTATAGCGGTGTTGTGACCAAATTTTCGGGTGCATCACCTAAACTTAAGCTAATGGATTATTAAGCCTAGACTTAGCCCGGGCTCTCCTAAGCCCATACTAATTCGCGACTTAGGTTCAAATATCTAATATGCAAAATGGAGTCACCACTAATCAGTTTACGGTAGGTCGATTAGACACCTAAGTAAAATAATGGGAGGATTATTTTACTTCTACGAATTAGAGATTTTGGGTATGGGGACTTGGTTATATTAAATTTCTCTAATGCCCTTTCAGTACCATTCTTTTATTATTTTAAAAATGTTTTTGCAGATAGCTTGAATTAATTTTAAATATATTTCTTTAACATGTGAAGTGATCATGCGGGTGCGCAAACCACTAATTTAACACCAACGAAAGCAATGAATAAATTGCAGGACTTACCTTGTAGCAACGAAAACATCTGCAGTGTTAGATCAGAATTCACATCAATGGTCCTAGATATGATTTCTAATTAACACACAATTTTTTTTTTCACTTATTAAATGAAAATCATGCAATATGCAATGCAATATAACTAAATGACCTAATTCTAATGACATGCAATTTCTAATTAAATGGACCTAATAACAATCTCTAAATGACATGTATTTCATGGATCTAATCCTATATGACATTTACATGACATTTTTTTTCCTAAAAATGAAATCTATCCTAGAGAATGGAACAAATTTATTCTAAGACATTTTTTTTTTTGGTATTTTTCATGAAATTCGGAATTAGGAAAAATGTGAAAATGATCTAACTAGATTAAGATTCTATTTTATTTGCATTAGGAATTAGGTTAAGCCAAATCCTAATTTAAAATAAAAATTATCTTAACCCAAATAATCCTAAAATGCAATCGATCTAATATCTAAACTTATAATAAATTAAGAAAAATATTATCTAGAATTAAACTAAGTGCAATTTTACCTTAATATGCAATGACGTACAAAAAGATGCCCTAACTCTACATGACATATGCATATGATTTTTTGTGTTTTTTTTTTTTTATTAATTTCGAAATTAATAATTGTCAAATAATTAAACATGCAATCCAAGTTAAAAATCTAGCAACCTAAATTGATTGTATTGATTTTTTAAAATCGAAATAAAATTCCTATTCTAAAAATGCAAACCCTTAAAACAAGAAATAAACTTATTCTAACCCACATTTTTTATTTTAGTTTTTTTTTACGAAAACAAAATTAACTTAAATAGCACGACAACAAATTAGAGCAAGATTGATATCCAAATTGAAGAACCATATCTCGCGCATGAGATCGGGTTGACCAATTTTACATAAATCGGGAATCAAATCCCGAGCGTGATATCGGATTGGCGATTTTTCAATTGACTGCGAGTCGGATTTCGGGCGCGAAAATCGGGCGACAATCACAAATTTCCCAGGCTATTTCATGTCGAACATCTCATCCTTACACTAAGGAATAATTATACCAAAAAGAACAAATAAAGTAAAAGAACAAAAATAATAAAAATAAGATAGATAAATAAATAAAAGAAAAAACTACCTAAATTGAATTTTCTTTTTCTTTTCGTTTTCTTTTCTCTTGTTCCACGCACGGCTTGGCAGCTTCGTGGTGGGTGCGCCGTCGGTTAGGTCACCAAGGGGGTTGGTCGCCGGCGTTCCGGTGAGGGGCAATGGTGGGCGTCGAAGCTCCGGCGAGGACGAACCGGCAGCGTTGGCAACAAGGGGGCTCGGTAGCAGCATTGCGGGCATATTAGCAGTGACCGGCGAGAGCTGCTGGACGCCAAAGTAGAAGTGAGCTACTGCTAGTAGCGAGGAACTCCACCGCTGGCATCGTCGGCGCTCGGGCGAGGTGGTGACAGCAAGCTAAGGTGAGGCCTCGGACGGCCGCAGGCGGCGGCTGATTTGCGGGTCGGCTATGGCGAAGACGCAACACGGGGTTGTCGCAGATCAAGACAGCGGCGGCTTCGTTGGGTTGGTGGAGCAGATATGCAATAGCAGCAGGCTTCACGGGTGAAGTAGAGACTGAGGCGCGATGGAGCAGAGGCAGCAGGGATGTCAGTTAGAGATGCAAGCAGAGGCAACAGTGCTTGGCAGAGTGATTAGCAGCAGCGGGTGGCAATCACTCAGGCACGGGAGCGGCGATCGGCAAAGGGCGAGCTGCTGCGGGGCCGGCTAAAGGAACTATAAGGGGTGCGCTTGCAGGTTGCGGCGGCGTCGTGAGGGGCGGTATGCTAGTATCGGTGATAGATCTGCACGTCGTACGTGGAGGCGTAGGGTCGTCGCGACTATAGCAGATGTTGAACGGAGGTGGCCGGCGAAACAGAGGCGTGCCAGTGAGCTGTAGAGGTGCGGTTGTTGGGCGCCAGGTGCGATTGTCGAACACCGGGTGCCGCAATGCTCGTAGCTATTGGCACGGTGGTCGGTGTGGAGGCACAGGAGCAACGACAATCGAGGGGCAACAGACGACTCGCTGAAGAAGACGAAGAGTTTGTTTTTGCCTTTTTTCTTTTCCTCCTTTGCACGTCCCCTCACGTCTTTCTCTTTCATCTCTTCTCTCCGCCCTCCTTCACGTTTCTTTCACTCGCATGTACCCTCTCTCACCTTTCTTTTTCTTGTTTTTTACCCTAGCTGACCTTGACCTTTTCCCTCGGCAGCTTTTCCTTCTCTTTTTTGTTTCTTCCTCAAAATGAAGAGAAGCCCCCAATGTGGCCGTGTATTCAATATATGTGGCCTCCCCAAAACTCTATGTGTATTAATCTATTTATAGGCCATGTATTAGGGTTTTTAATTTTCCAAAAAATTTCTTTTCCAAACGCAATATTTGATTTTAAATTGAAATCTCACAAAGAGAAATCCGTAAAATCTCCCAAAGGATACGGGCTTGGGTTAGCACCCGGGACAGAGCCACTTACTAGTGGTTGTTGTATGAGTTAAAAGGACTGATGGTGCAAATGCGAGAATTATTGGATAAGAGATTGATACATATCAATGCATCGCTTTGGGAAGCATTGGTTTCATTTGTGAAGAAAGATGGTTCATTGTAGTTACACATCAACCGTCATTAACTCAATCAGGTGACGACCAAGAACAAGTATTCATGGCTAAAGATAAACGAATTATGTGACCAGTTGCAAAGTGTGTCGATATTTTCATGGGTCGACTTGAGAACAGGGCATCATCAGTCAAGGATAAAAAAGAATGGCATATTGAGATTAATGTTTAGTACTCGAGATGGTCTTTACGAGAGTATTGTAAGACCATTTGGCCTGGTGAACACCCCAGCTACTGTCATGAACTTGGCAAATCGAGTGTTCAAGGAATATCTAGTTCAGTTTGTGGTTGTGTCTATCAATGATATTCTGATGTATTCAATGAGTACTAAGGAGCACGAGAGTCGTCTGAGAATGGTCACAAGATTTCAAGCGAAGGAATCTCTGTGAACCTGACTAAGATCGAAACAATTATTAGTGGACCAAGACCGACAACAATATCAAAGATCATAAGTGGTATGCATTGGATAGAGTATTACAGAAGATTTGTGGAAGGGTTTTCAGCATCAGTGTCGCCATTGGCTCATTTCCTAAAGAAAGAAGAATAGTTTGTGTGGATAGACAAGTGCGAGCATAGTTTCCCAGAGCTTAATTATAAGCTTAATACCGCACCTGTACTAACCATTACATTTGGTCCTAGAAAATACGAGATCTATAGTGATGTGTCGTTCAGAGGATTGGGTTACGTGCTGATGCAACATGGTAGGATTGTTGTATATGTGTCCTGACAGTTGAGACCTCCTGAGTTGAATTACTCGACACATGACTTAGAACTTGCAACAATAATTTTTGCCTTGACGATTTAGAGACATCATTGGTATGAAGAAAAATTCCAGATCTTCATGGACTATTAAGGTCTCGAATGTTTATTTTCTCCAAAGGAGTTGAATATGAGACGGTGTCGTGAATCTGAACCTTAGAAGGACTAAGATGGTGATATCTAATATCACCCTAGAAGAACAAAAGAAGTCATTAAGGCATTGAGTCGAGAGTCTTCAATTGTGCATAGGCTGGTTAAAGTATAGGCCTTACTTGAAAATGGTTCGAAATTCGGTTTTCAAATTTGAGGTAGGCCACCTTTTGAATTTTATGGCTGCCCTCAAAATTGAATCGGATATTCAAGTTGGAATCATACACTGCAGTTGATAGACTGGGATGTTCAGAAGATCCTGCAAGAGGATACTGATAAGAAAGAGACTGACTTTCAGATTTCTGGGGATGAAACGCTCAAGTTCCAAGAGTGATTGGGTGTACCTGACGATGTAGCAATCAAGTAAGAGACCTTGTTAGAAATTAACTGTGATAGTTGTAGTATTCGACTAGATAGTACCAAGTAGGTCAAAATTGGCGTTAGCTCGATCGGTAGATTGACATGAAGATGGATATTATCGGATAGGTTACAAGTTTTCGGA
The DNA here is from genome assembly GCF_016545825.1 of Eucalyptus grandis. Lineage (NCBI taxonomy): Eukaryota > Viridiplantae > Streptophyta > Magnoliopsida > Myrtales > Myrtaceae > Eucalyptus > Eucalyptus grandis. The sequence continues at coordinate 7,069,665 of NC_052617.1, read as the reverse complement.
TGTGTTAATAAGTGAAAGTTCAGCAATGCAAACCGGGGGGACTTTTACAATCACTCAAGAGTCTTGAGTGGGAGTGGAAGTGTATCATGATGGAGTGTTGTGACATGCTTACCAAGGAGTCAAAGGAGTAATAATTCCATTTGGGGTTGTGGTCGACAAATTAGTGAAGTCAGCTCACTTCTTGGTAGTATGAAAGGATCTAGACTCAGACAGACATGCAAAATTGTATGTGCGTCAAATGATTCATTTACATAGAGTGCCAATGACGAATTTATATAAGATCTAGACCCAATGTTCTCAGTTTTAGCAGAATAGTCAGATGGTTCCTTTTGAAGCATTGCTTAGCAAAGTGTACAGATTTTCAGTTTGTGAGGAAGAAGTCAGAGAATGAAAGATCAGGCTAAAGTCAGTTCAGCAATCAGTGATTGCAGTTTCTGTGATCAGAGACAGATTAAAGACCACACAGAGCCACCGGAAATGTTGTATTGTTGAGTACCAAAGGCCCTTAGAGTTCCAAATTGATGATTACATCTTTCGGAAGGTGTCGCCAATAAGGAATGCCTTGTGTTTTGACAAGAAGGGAAAGTTGAGTTCGAGGTATGTAGGTCCCTTTGAAATTCTAAAAAGAATCGGGATCCTAGCGTATCGTCTTACATTGTCGCCGAAGTCGTTGCAAGTGCATGACGTCTTTCACGTGTCAAGATAGATGACATGTGAGCCTAACCCGACCCATGTGGTAAATCTTGAAGAATTAGACATGAACGATAGAGTGTTGGACGTGGAAAGCCTAGTTTAGGTAATGGATCAGAAATGATAGATTCTGTGTAGTCAAAGTGGTCAGACAATACCACGGAGCTGAGGAAGTAACCGAGGAAAGTGAGACTTGATAAAATAACGATACCCCCACATTTGTGTTTAAAGATTGGTAAAGTTTTAAATTTTGAGGACGAAATTTTTAAAATAGTGGAAGAGTTGTGACATCCCGATTTTCAGGTTCTGATTTTGATTGGATAAGTTGGGCCTTTCATTAACGCGCCTATGGTGTTTTTTTCGAAGTTGGCCACTCTCGAGATAACTAGACTATCTAGGGAAGCCATTAAGGAATTTTAAGGCAATAAACTTGAGAATTCGACCGGGGAAGCGGCTACTCGACTGTACTCATCTTTAGAGGTCACTACAACATAGTTAAAAATTGATTTGAAGTCAAAGATAGGTTGGTTCGACTGAGATGTGTGGCTAACCATGGGTGACTCCATTAAATTGGAAAATTCTCGTGGGCCGACATTAGACTGATTTTTCTATTATTTTGCTACCTTGTGTCCGTTGAATCATTGAGATTTTCACGACAACCGAGAGTTGCCAGTGCGTCGAGTGGGTTTATTGTGGCTCGAAGAAAATCGACCACAGATTATTTGCAGTAAAAAGTTCTGAAAGCTATCAAGTAACCTAGGTCACACTAAAATCGCGCCGACCACGATGAGGTGTTGGTTGATTTTATAGAAGCCGGTTTGTGTTGATTTAAGAGGGAATTGGTGTCCAATTGAGGGAGAAACCTATGAAATTTGTATACCCCCACCACCCTAAACATTTGCACCATTTCAAGCTTCTAGATGGGGAGCATGGATGGCTAGATTTTGGCCAAGGAAGCTAGACATGGTTGTGGTTGAGTCGAGGGGGCAATTTGGTGGAAAAACAAGCCAAGGTGGCCCTTTATCCTTGACCAGCTGCTTCTTCTTTCTTTAGCTTTGCTTTCTCCATGTTTGGTCTGCCTTGAAGCTCCAAAGAACCAGAGAAATCGATATGCACCTTCCCCTCCATTGTCACACACCCACCGGACCATTTTCCCCTCCATTTTCACTTCTGCTGGTTTCTGCTCCGGTTGACCTTTTGCCAAATATATGTGTTGAAAATGGTATTCCCAAACGAATTAGCCAACAATCCACCTATCACCGTGACCAGCACATCTAGATCATTCCAAAGAGTCCGACCACGCCCCGAACGGAGTTGCTGGCCGTCTTGTACACCGGCGAGAAGGAATCGGTCACCGATCCGTCATTTCGCTCGCTGGTCTGCTTGTTTCGCATTTTTCTTCATTTTCTCCCATTCCAGCCCTTTGTTTGGCCATCACAACCTCCAACAAGACACCCAAGATCCCCGAGAGCCACCAGTTGCCGACCACCCGCTCGCTAGAGCTTCGATCAGCTCGTTTCCTCGCCGTTCAGCTGTTGATTCTCCTCTGTCCAGCAAGCAGCAGAAGCCGAACCAACCTTTGGTTTCTCTCTTTTGTAGCTCAAAATAGAGGCAAAGCTCAGTGGGTTTCTAGCAGCTTCTAGGCCCGTTTTGAGGTGGTTCCGAACCTCAAAAGTGTGGCCCGCTTTGGAGAAAATCGATCCCCGTCATGTTCCCTACGTTTTGCACCGACCCGCTCGTCGAACAAGTGAATTTTACTCACTAACCCCTACTTAATAGGCTAATGATAATTAGAGGTTGATTAGATTTAATCAAGTATAATTAGGTGAATAGATTAGAGTAGAGCAATTAAATTAGTGCCTTATCAATGCATGTTAGGCAAATGGTTAGTGTAGTTAGCAAGTACACTTGTGCTATTATTTATTGAACGAGTCTCGAAAATTTTCCGAGTTCGTTTCAGCTTCCAATTAGGCATTATGGGCCTAAATTGGATTTATTGCATTTATTTAATATTTTCTATAATTATTTAATTAATTAATTATTTTCCGAAAATTAGGCTAGGATAGCTAACGACCGAAATTTTATGCTAGTTTTCATGGTGCAATCTATTTATTTATTTGAGCTCTAATTTGTGCTGAATGATTGAATGATGATTTTAGGACTTTATTCCTAATTTAATTAATTATGGTAATTAATTGGAAAATCACCGGGCATCGATTTACGGGACCAAAAATATGTAATGGGCTGTTGAAACTGGTGGGATGTTTAAAAGGCCAACCGTGTACCTACACATTACCACCTACTCTAGGTTGTGCACACTAAGCCGTAATTCGGCATTACCACCGAATTTGGAATCAATTGTGCCCGCTGAACCATAATTCAGCATTAACCACCGAAGAATTAGTAAGCTGTGCCCGCTGAACCGTAATTTAGCATTACCGCCGAAGTTTTAGTAGGTCGGGCTCGTTGAGCCGTAATTTAGTATTGGGGTTGAGTATTTGAGGTGACTATGTAGGCCGTGCTTGCTAAGCTGTAATTCAGTGTTGAATTTGAGTAATGGAGATGACCGGGGAATGGTCTAGTTGACATGTAACCGATTGAGTCGATTGATCGATGTTTCGATATGAATTCTTGACTGATGTGATGATGTGATTCGACGATTGTTTATTGAATTGACTTGCAGGAAGGAACTGAGGCCAAGGTAAGTCATCTGACTCGTGTTGTGCTTAGGCAGCTCTTAAGGCGTATTGGCTTCCTAATCGGGTCTTTGTGGGATAGAACTTGCTGAGATATTATCTCACTAGTTATTGTATAACCACTTTCATGTCCCTAGTTGACGTCGGTGGAGAACCCAAGGCCTGAAGTTTAGAAGGTGAAGCCTGATGAATCGGCGTTCTTATCTGACTAATTAGTCATAGGACGATTCTATTTTGATGAAAGTCGATTCCTTTTTGTAGGTTCTGCGTATGAACCTGTGTGTTTATAAAAAGGTCTTTTGAGAAAATTTGGCCTTACTTTTCTATCCCATTGTTTTATTGTTTAGGGATTACTTATATGCTTCCACATGTGTATATTAAATGAATGGGTTGGCGATGCGTTGTGGGATGTCACTTTTAATCGACCGCAAGGGATGGGCATGTGCTCGGAGGATTAGGGTGTGACGGAGTGCCGCCGCCGCCTCGTCGACCAACCACAAGCCCGACCGCCTTGAAGTCCCTTGGCCCGATGCCAGTCGCTACTATTGTTTCGTCTCGCGTCCCTGCCACCACCATCGTCGAGCCTTGCGCTATTGAACGCCGTCTTCCCTACCATTCGTCTCCAAAGATCGCCACGCCAAGTGGGAGCACCACCGGTTTCTACCCTCACCCGACCCTCGCCGATGGCGGCGAGGGCTTTGTGACCCTTGCCCGATTCCGGCGAGCCTCACCGGAGGCTCGCCAACCACCGCTGAAAAGAAAAGGAAAAATAAAAAAATTAATAAAAAATTTCAAAAAATCATTAAAAATCATAAAAATTGTCACGTCAACGTCCGGCCGATGTCCATGTCGGCGCCGGCCAACCAAAATTGGCCGGATGGACTAAATTGGTACCAATATTAAAAGTTTTAGGACTAAATTGATCCAAGTGAAAAGTTTAAGAATGCATTGGTACCAATGCAATAGGTTTATGACTTTTTTGGTACTTTTCCCCAATTCTTAATGGGCATTGACAAATGGACGCATAAATTAGACTTCGTTGGTGATATTTTTTTTTGCAATATCATATCAAGCATCGGATAGGGTTATGCGAAAAGTCTTTCCCAATTTTCTCGAATGGCCAATTCTATAATGACATTTTTTAATTTCAAAAATATGCGTAGCTCTAATAATTACCATTTGGTTAACAAAATTGGATAAGTCATTATGAAAAAGGCAACCATTTGCGAATTTCTTCTGGTAAGATAACTTTGAGTTTGCAGATAATGTGAATCTTTATTATCTTTAACTTCAATAAAAGTGCTTGTTGAATATTGTACGACTACAAGAGTTCACAACATCTTTCAATAAACCGCCTCACACAACTTTAAAATATTGTAACTTGAAAATGTGTCATCAAATACACATATTGCAATTCTTTCTACAATACCTATAATGCAGCACAACTACAATTATACCAAACACATTTTAGCTTTAATTAGTTCAATCCAAAATTGAAATGACCTTACCATTTGGCTGAATGTACACAACGTAAATTCACTTGAATGCGAAGTTACTAGTCTGTATATGTAAAGTCAAATACATGTATGTATCCATTAGCATTTGGCAAAGGAATGTAGAACGTTATGTCTGTAACAACGAAAGATATCAGTAGAGGATGCAGAGACGTAGCTTAGAGGAGGCACATAAAGTAAACTCTAGTATCTAACTCTGAGGGGGAGATATGAAAATTTCATACAATGATTTCATTCATCATGATATAAATCCAATAGAAGTTAGACCAAAAACCAAGTGGCCTAGAGGGGCGCCAGTCCCCATTCCTATCACCAGAGATTAGGAGTAGCAATTATTGGCATTTCCGGATGCTTTATTTTTCCTTTCATCGCATATTCTAGTCTAGCTTCAAATTTAAGGCAAAATCAAAATGTTCCGAATTGGCAACCTGCATAAATTCCTTGTGGAAAGGCTGGCGTAATTGCTTCAGGAAGCCGAGAATTTGATGCCACCCCATTTGGCACTTTAACATGTGAGTGAGTGTATTGATGGCGGGGATACGATTTTCACCAACTTAGACTTCCAGCACAAAGTCTTCTCTGAATGGTCTGTTGGTGGGCTCGCACAAACTTCCAACTTCTTCTCCCATCATCTCCCACAAGATCACTTCAACACAAAAATATCTGTAATGGTTAATGGGACTTGCTTCGTTCTCTCTCTCTCCCTCCCTCCCTCTAAGTTGTGTGCTACCCATGAGAAGATGGAAAAATATATGTAATGGTTAATGGGACTTGCTTCATTCTCTCTCTCTAGGTTGTGTGTTTGACACATCTCATTAACCATATTCTCAATTTAACTGATATACAATTGCACCATGAAACAAGACACTATAAAACAAGCCTTCTTGCAAATGACATTTCAAGGTGATCTGGTGATATCTTTATTCACTGAATCAATATTGTATAGTTTAAAGAGACGATTATGTTAAAGCTTATATAATCAACTAATAGCAGAAACTTCTATGTTACAGAGAGAAGGAATGAGAAGAAACATTGAACTTCATTCGTTACGTAAAAAAAAAAAATTGTCAATTACAAGCTAAATAAGAACTTGTTTTGAAATTGCACACAAACGTGCAAAACAAAACTACACAAAACATAACTGCACACAAACGTGCAAAATATAACCGCACACAAACATGCAACACCGACTTGTTCCACTTCCTAGAGAATAGCTAACAAACCAACCACCTAACAAATAGACTTGACTGAATAATAAATAAAACGATAGAACATCAGCAGCAGCAGCATTAAGACATAGCTCCAAGAAACTCCTCATTGGATTACTTGCTGCTGCAAACTCCTATTTTCTCTCTTAACAACTCAAATCTTCCAGCCTGAAGTGGCTTTGTGAACATGTCTACAAACTAATCTTTAGATCTGCAATAGACCAACTTAACTTCACCACTTTGTTACACTTCACGTAGAAAGAAGAATTTGACATTAAAATGCTTGGTTTTGCCATGGAAAACTAGATTTTGTGATATTGCTAATGTGGCTTGATTGTCCACATTAACTTCAATGCAATCACCATAATTCAACCATAGATCCTTCATTATCTTCTTCAGCCACAAAGCTTGATTTGCAGCTGCAGTAACTACTATAAACTCAGTCTTTGCAGTGGACTGAGCTACAATCTCTTGCTTTTTGGAACACCGGGAGAAACCGGTAGAACCAAGAGTGAATCAGTACCCAGATGTACTTTTCATGTCATCCACCGAGCCAGCCCAGTCACTATAAAAAAAACCCCGTAACTTAAGCTTATGACCTTTCATAAACTTCACACCAAAGAACAATGTTCCTTTGAGGTATCTCAAGACCCTTTTTGCAGCAACCAAATGTAATTGACTAAGACTACTCATGAACCTGGATAGAACACTCACAGCAAATAGAATATCTGGTTTGGTTGCTATAAGTATCTACTGCATCTGTTCCATCATTCTTCTGCAGCTTCTCCTTAGTAGCCATAGGAGTGCTTACACTTCTACAATCTTCCATCTCAAACTTCTTCAGAATTTCCTTCATGTATTTTTTCTGGCAGATGAAGATCTCATGTGTAGTTTGTTTGACTTTTAGACCTAAGAAATAAACCATCTTTTCCAAGTTTGATATCTCAAAACTTGCAAACAGACCTTGTTTCACCCTCTCTATCAGTTTCACATCATTCCCTGTCACCAATAAATCATCTACATAGAGTGACAAAATTATAACACTGTGATTCACCCTCTTGACATAAAGAGTGAACTCACTCAAGCTTCTTACAAAGCCAAAATCCTGCAAATATCGATCTATCTTCCCATACCAAGCTCTTGGAGCCTGCTTCAGTCCATATAGAGCTTTCCTCAATTTGTATACCTTCTCTTCTTGCCCTTTGATACTGAAGCCTTCGGGTTGTTCAACAAAAATCTCCTCCTCGAGCTCTCCATTTAGAAATGCAAACTTGACATCTAACTAAAATATAGGCCACCCCTTCTCTGCTACAACAACTAATAATAGCTTGATTGTATCAAGCCTTGCAATAGGAGCAAATGTTTCAGAATAATCTACTTCCCATATTTGCACATAGCCTTTCACAACCAGTCTAGCTTTGTGTTTATTGACAAAACCATCAGGATTAAGTTTTATTTTGAACACCCACTTAACCCCAATCACATTCTTATCAGATGGTCTATCAATAAGCTCCCATGTGTGGTTTTTCTGAATCATTGCAAACTCCTCCTACATTGCTGCAATCCACCTCTGAACCTCCTTAGCTTCCACAAAGTTAGATGGTTCAAGCACTACCATATTGCTTCTTTTATAGATTTCAGCAAGTGACCTTGTGCCTTTTATTGGTAGATCATCCATACTATCTTCCAATCCATCCACAACTTCATCAACATCTACAATTGTTTTTTTTTTTTTTGATAACCCAGGGAACCTCGTACAGCTGGCAGCCAGCGAGTAAACCCTGGGGTGATGCTAGCGGAGGACCCACCACCCCGGCACCACACTTAAGACACCAAATGCATTCACTGGGTTTTGAACCCCTTACCTTTGGGGAAGGATCAATAGAGCTCTTATCTAGCGGAGCCACCATGGCCGGTGGTTTAACATCTACAATTGTTGTAGGTTGTTGTTTTCCAGATTGCTATTGTCATGCATTCTTTTCTTCCATCCAATTCCATTCATCTTCCTTTAGAAAAAAACATCTCTGCTCACAATCACCTTCCTTGTCATTAGGGTGAAAAATCCTGTAAGCCTTTGATTGGAGACTGTACCCAATGAAGATTCCAAGCTTAGCTTTTTGATCCAGCTTGTCCCTCTTGACCTAAGGAACATGAGTATAACACATACACCCAAAAACCTTCAAATTCTTCACAAAAGGTCTAACACCATACCAGGCTTCAAAAGGTGTTGACCTCTCTAAGGCATTTGTGGGCAATCTGTTCAACAGGAACACTGCAGTATTAGCTGCCTCGGCCCAGAACTTCTTAGGTAACATATTCTCTTGCATCATACATCTAGCCATCTCCATAATGCTTCTGTTTTTCTCTCACTGACCCCATTTTGTTGAGGTGAATAGGGAGCAATGAATTGTTGCATAATGCCTGCTTGCTCACAGTTCAACTTAAAATTGTGAACAATATACTTAGAACCATTATCAGACCTGAGCAATTTAATTTTCTTCCCACTCCGATTCTCAACTAAAGTTTTGAACTTCACAAACACATCAACAACTTCATACTTTGCTCGCAGAAAATAAATCCAGCTCATCCTAGTCATGTCATCTGTGAAAGTAATGAAATACCTGCTACTACTGAGAGATGACTCAGACATAGGTCCACATAAATCCGTGTGGACTAATTACAGCTTCTCACATTCTCTCTAGCATCTTCCTTTGAAAGGAAATCTGGCTTACTTGCCAAGAAGACAAGTTTTGCACTGTGGAAATTCCTCCTCCAAACTTGGCAAGTCATCTGCCAAGCTATTCCTCTACATAAACAACATGTTCTTCCTGTGAACATGCCTAAGCCTTTTATGCCATAGTTTTGCATTTTCTTGTTTACACTTTAAAGCCATTTGTTACATCTCTTGTGGCTTGAACATGAAGCTCTTGTCCCTCATTGACATTCTTAGCACTTCTTTGCTATCTGCATTATCAATAAGGCATTCCTTCCATTCAAACTTCACCTTATAGCCCTTCTCAACTAATTGACCAATACTCAACAGATTCTAGTCAATTTTTGGTATAAAGAGAACATCACCGATCAATTTCACCTCCTGATTTCCTTCAATAGCCACTGTACCCTTCCCTTGCACTTTGATATATTGTCCGTTATCAATTCTGACTCTGGACCTGATTGACCTATCTAGACTCCTAAACAGCTTCAAATTGCTAGTCATATGATTGGTATAGCCATTATCCACCAGCCATGCATCATTCTCAACAAAAGAGTCAAAATAGGAAGCTACAAACAAGTGCTCTTCCTCAATCTCATTTACTGCTATCTGTGCTTCTCCTACTTGCTGGTAATTGTTCTCTTTGCATATCTCTTCCATGTGACCCAATTTGTGACATCTTCTGCACTTAGCATTAAGCTTCCTCCAACATCTAAAGGACTGATGATTAGTTCTACCACAGTGTTGACAAGGCTTCTTGTTCTTCTTCCATTTGCCAGACCCACTAGAATTTCCTTCTTTTGCTACAAACTTGGAGTCACTAGCATTTCCTTTAGACTGATTCCATTTCTTCCCTTTGCCTCCATCATTGGACTTCACCTTAGGTTGCAGTGCACCCTCTACAGACTCTTCTCTTCTCATCAGTCTTCTATGCTCATGTGCCTATCGGGCATTTAACAATTTTGCAAGTTTTATGTCAGTTAAGTCTCTCGTATTTTCCAGAGAAGCTATGGTGGCTTCAAACTTCTTTGGAAGAGACACCAGGATCTTCTGAACTAACCTTTCATCCTTCAAGTCAGTCTCTAAGACTCTGATTTTTTCAGCTATCTCAATCAGTCTCGGAATATTTCTTCATTGACTCTGAATCCTTCATCCGCAGTCTCTCAAACTCCCTCAAGAGATTCAACACCTTCATGTTCCTTATCTTCTCATCTCCCTCGTATTCATCCTTCAAGAAATCTCATATTGCCTTATCAGAATCACATCTCAAAATCCTTGTGAAGATAGGGGATGAGACGGCAGCATACATGCAAGACTTTGCCTTGGCCTTCCTTGTGATTCTCTCTTTATGGTGCTTTATCTGATTCAAGGTCAGATTGTTTGGAAGTGGAGCAACCACATAATCATTCTCCACAGCCTCCCATTAATCATGACCCTCCAAGAATGCTGTCATCTTGACAGCCCAAGCTTGATAATTTTCCCCAGTAAAGATTGGAGCAGCCATTCAGAGAATCCACTCGATCCTGCCTCCATTAGCTTTTTCTTTGAAGATTGGAAGCAATCTTCACTCACTTACCCTTACTTCACAGTCCCTTAAGATTCCACAGAGGCTTTGATACCACTGTTAATGTCACAACCCGAACCCCGGGCACATGCACATCCCTCAATGGTCGCTTTTAAATTTTGCAACATCCCAGGCACTATTGCCGACCCATTCATTAATTTGCACATGTGGAAACGTAAAACAATCTCCATACAACAGGATAAGTACACTAATGGTGCTATAAGTTGTGTACGGCACTCACTTTGGCGCCAAAAGTTTCCGTCGGATCACTTAAATGCCAAATCGGAGAAAAAACATTCATTTTGGTGCCATCAGCGAAAGATTCTGGCCACCGGTGAAAGATTCCGGCCAAAATGATTACGTGGCTTTTTTTAAAATAAAAAAATCGCCAAAGCCTTCAAACGATGTCGTTTTTGGTCCTCCTTAAGAAAACGACGTCGTTTTGCCGTCCTACATGGATGGCCTCACAAAAACGACGCCGTTTAACTCATTTGAGGATTTTTCCTACCTAGCTCGCTCGACCGTCATTGCTCGGCCTCCGCCATCACTGGGCCACCACCGCTCACTCAACCACCATTGCTCGACGTTGTTCGGATGCCTTCGACGGCACACGAGGGAGCACTAGCCCTAGTCGCCGGAGCCTAGGCACTGAAAGACGCAGGCCAAGCACTCGTCGGGGAGATCGAAGATGGAGAGGGAGACATCAATGGCGGCGCACTCATCAGCGGCCTCCCCGAGCACCGGCTAGATCACGGCCTTTGACTTGGCTACCGAGTGGCCGTCGTCGGGGTTGGGGTCGAGGTCGAGGTTACGGCCGCCGAGTGGCCATCGTCGGGGTTGGGGTCGGGGTTGGAGCCGCAACTGCCGAGCACGGGGACCGTCGAGATTTAGGGTTTGAATTGGGGGAGACACCAAACGACGTCATTTTGGTGTTAGGATGCTAAAACGACGTCGTTTGAAGGTCTAAGTGATCCAAGGAAACTCCGGCGAGCCACATCAGCATAAGAAATTAATAAAAAAAAGGCCACGTCGGATTTCTGGCCGATTAGATCGGCGTTGGTACCAAAGTGAGCGTTTTTCAAATTTTTTGGCACTTAAGTGATCCGACGGAAACTTTTGGCACTAAAGTGAGCACCGTACACAACTTATGGTACCATTAGTGTACTTATCCCCCATACAACTAAACAGTGGGATAGAAAGTTAAGATAATATTTTTCACAAGCCACACCTACAACATCACAATACTTATGTATATAGACTAGTTTAACACCCCAAAATTTGATACAAAAAGTGAAGCCGTTCGATTACCCACTAACTAAGCTTCTATTTATAAGACTGGGGTTCACTAATACACTACCATAGTTCTCAATCTCTCGGGGGTGAGCTGTCACCCTACATCCAGTCTTGACGGAAAACCCGTCATCACTTGGAATGAGATAGCGAGAGTCCTATTCTTCTTTTACTACGCCCAATTATACACGACCTGGGCTTCCTCCATCTAGGGACCTGAAAAAGTTTAGCCTACACGGGGTGAGATCACATCTCATCAAGTTAATCTCCTAAATCTAAAGTAGGAAAAAAGTACACTCTGCATGTAATCTAGTCACGTTTCTTACCACTCTTTTAATGCTAGCAAGTTCCTGCATATTAGTATTAATTAAAACATTCATAACAGTATCGAGCTCACACATCACAAGAATACTTTAACGTGAGCATATGCAAGGGCGTGAATTTCCATGTAAGCATACGAGCCACAGTCAATGCAATAGATAATAGTCTTCCGACAAAATCGGGCATTGCCTCGCACCGTCGAGCGTGGCAAAGTTTACATCTAGATGGCATTCCATATAGGAGCATCGACCCAGCCTCCACTGCGACCGGCATCCATTGACTTGGGGCATTCCCGAAGGAGTATCGTCCGGCCTCAAGGCTTGTGACGGAATCTCATGTCATGTATGCGTTCATTTAATGCCACAGTTCAACGCTCAATTGCACAATTCAATAAAAACATCAATTAAACAATATTTATAGCAAGAAACATCCCAAACAGTTACGAATTTCCATTAACCAGAATTAACAAAAACTGTTCAATTGCGCATTCTTGGGTTCAAGGCCAGAAACCAACTCATATCAATTCGAAAAATTATAAACTTTGAACACATCATAGAGGACATGTAAAAAAACATTTTTCATGAAGACACCGAAGCCCAGATCCCTCTAGATTCGGCCCAGAAATTCATGCAATCCAACACTAAAATCGGGTCCGTTCCAGTGGTTCTGTTTTCCAGAAATCAGCTTGATTCGGGGCCTGAAACAGGTCCATTTTATTTTAAATTCAAGTATGTTAAACTACAGGACATAAAAAAACAACTTTTTTGAAGGAATCGTTTGAAAATTCAGACTCTAACTATTGGTAAAGATTCGTAGAATCCTTACCGGTCAAAAATTGCAGTGCAGTCTAACTCTTTGTTTAAAACAAACGAAACTAGAACCGTCTTCCTTTTAATTTCTAAAAATCCTGGAAAAATTATATGTTATATTTGAAGATGTGTAAAACATTTCTTCAAAATCGTAACACACATCTGTCTACAAAAATAGTAAATCACGCATGTTCATAAAACAGTTTCAAGAAACAATCCCTGTCTTTGGCCGAATCCACACCTACGGTTATTATCTTGTCCTTTAAACCACAACTAAACCTCACTATGACTAATATAACATTTCCAACTAACATCCATCCATATATAATATCATCTACATCTTTTTGTATGAATTCCTAAATAGAGGTACTCAACCCCTAGTCCAGATTTAGAAGACAACTCACCTAGTTACAACTAACGGCGGCTCTCGTTGATGGTTGGACAGCAACACAGAGACCAGTCTTGTGTCTCTCGGTGATGGTGTTGAGCCGAAACCGCAGAGGAATGTGCTATGGTGTGACGGCAACAGCAACACATGAATTTATAAAATTTTCAGTAGAGAGAGCTAAATGTGGAGTTTGGTTGGTTGCGCGATTCTTCTGCGGGTGAGGGGGTTTTTTTTCCTCACTCGAACTCTCCGACCTATATATAAAAACCATGGTGGTAGGTGGCCGACGTTTATGTGGGTCCATAAATTTTTGGTAACGTCACGTTCACGCCTTGCTCTGTTTTGTTTCTTAGTCGCCGGTTTGTCGTCCAAGAGGGAGCAAAAACAGGAGTTGCACGTTCAAGGAAAGAGAAAGCAACAGCTTGCACGTTGAAAGAGACAAGGGAAAAAGAATAAAATAAAAGAAGGAAAGGAAAAGGTGGAAGTAGCCGTCGTGAAATACAGCAGGCATCCATGCGTGGGTAAAGGATGGGGAAAAAGAGAGGAAAATGCTTGGAAGTTTCACTAAAATTTTCACCAGCTTTTGGGCCTATTTTTCCATGGGAATTTTGCTCACCCATCACCATCATAGGTCCCACAACTCTTTCCAACGTTATCTCTACCAAATGAGATGAAAAAGGGGTTGGAATCCATCATAAGCTGCTGAATCCGAATTTGAAGTTAGTTCCCGAAGCTTTTTTCCATGGAGATTGAGTTCCTATCACTATCCAGTGGTCCCTCTACTTTATGCATCCTTATTCCACACAAATTGCATGGAAATTGAGGTGAGATTCTTGGCCAAAGGCCTTCCTATGAATTTCCTTATTTGAAGAAACCTATCCTCATTTCCTTTTTACCAATTTACCACTTGAGTTAATAGGATCAAGTCCCCTATTAGTCACTTATAAATCTTCTCTAATTGTTCCATACTAAATGCCCAAAACCTATTTAAAAAGTGGCATTTCCTTTTATTCTTTTAATTTGTTATAATTGCCCCTTTTTAACTAATAATTCCCATCGTCCATAAATTTTGAGAAGATGCAACAACATTCCCCGGGATTAATTGTGACACGTGAAAATTCTCAATTTCTGAATTCGACATTATTTCCTCAGTTAATTTCAGTCAAATGTGATTTTAACACAATCTAAACTAGCGGTTAGTTTTTGAGAATTTTCGGTGCAAATGACCCGTGGTCGATTATTCCCGAGCCACATGTACATCTTCGACACATTGGCGACTCTCGATTGTCATGAAAAATCTCGAGGTTTCAATTACGAGCATAGGGTACCAAAACATCAGAAAAATCTGTTTAGTGCCGATTGATGAGAATTCTATAATTAGATGGAATCACCTAAGCCTAATTTTATCTCTATTGAATCGACCTATTTTCGATTTCTGATAGATTTTCGACTGTGCCGAAATGATCCTTGTAGACTAACACGGTCGAGCAGTCGATTCCTGATTGAATTCTCAAGTCTGTTGCATCAAAATCTTTTAATAACTTTCCTGATTAGTCTAATTATCTCATGAGTAATCAGCTCAGAGAATAGCACTATAGGCATGTCGACAAAAAGCTCGATTTATTTAATTGAAAACAAAAGTAGAAAATCATACTGTCATAGTTAAAGCTGATATAATCAACTAATAGCAAAAACTTCTTTGTTATAGCGAGAATGAATGAGAAGAAACATTGAACTTCATTCATTACGTAAAAAAAAATAAAAATGTCAAGTACATGCTAAATAAGAACTTGTTTTGAAACTGCACACAAACGTGCAAAACAGAACTGCACAAAACATAAACTGCACACAAACATGCAAAACATAACTGCACACAAATGTGCAACACAGACTTGTTCCACTTCCTTAAAAATAGCTAACAAACCAACCGCCTAACAAATAAACTTGACTGAATAATAAATAAAACGACAGAACATCGGCAGCAGCACTGAGACACAGCTCAACAGATTCGTCAAACAATATCATTGTCAATGAAATTTGATGCCCCTCCTCTTTGGCTTCTCCATCCACTGAGCTGCTCTTTTCTCCAACTTTCTCACACCTTGTGCTAGCCATTTGGGTCTTCCTATTACAAATGAAATGTATGATATGGAAATTCCAATTACAATTCCAGATGCATAACCAATCCACGTAGCCTTTTGTGTGAACCAACTCTCATCACCTAAGTGATCGAAATTTGAGGAGGACGACGGTGGAGGAGATCGAACATCTCCAGGGCATGCTTTTGACAATGGAAGTCCACATAAGTTTGGATTCCCACTAAACGAGTCATTTGAAAATGTGTCCAAGTGTCTGTCTTGAGGAATTCGACCGGTCAATTGATTCTTGGAGAGGTTTAAGTACCCAAGGGATGCCAAATCTCCCAAATTTCTCGGAATTTCCCCACTAAGCTTGTTCGAAGAAAGATCAAGCCATCCGAGGTTAGTCAAGTTCCCTAGGGACAGTGGGATGGAACTTGCAAAGTGATTATGAGAAAGGTTGAGCCCGATGAGAGAGTGAAGATGTCCAATAACTTCTGGGATATCCCCTTGGAAAGAGTTGTTCGACAAGTCAATGATTGTATAGATAGTTAAGATCTTCATTAGCTCAATCTTTTGGCCCTTTAAGGTCACAGTCACAGAATTTTCATATGACGCATTTCGAAATGACTGTGTCATATACAATGAGGTGTCAGAGCTAATCTCGCTATTTATCATGGCTTCCAAGTTCATTATCATGTCCGCTGGTAAAGAACCGCCAAAATTATTGTTGGAGAGGTCCAAAATGTGTAAATTGGAAAAAAGGTGAGCTCCCCACGGAATATCCAAAGAACCCTTAAAATTGTTGGAACTCAAAACAAGAACTTTGAGATTTGGGAGTGTTCCCAACCATTTTGGGAATGCATCCTCTATTTTATTGTTGCTAAGATCTAAAACTTCTAGATATTTACATTCGACAAGGGACCGGGGCAATGTACCTTCAAACCTATTTCTACTCAAGTCAAGAGTCGTTAAGCTATTTCTCGAAGAAAATGATTGGGGAATTGTGCCCTCGAGGTGATTCCTTCGCACATTCAAAATTGACAAATCGGTGCTAAAATTTATTAAGCACTGAGGTAAGCTACCTGTTAAGCTGTTGTTAGACAAGTCAATCACCTTGAGCTTACTGGCATTGCATATCCAAGAAGGAATCTTTCCTATGATCTTATTACTTGCAATGGAATAATATGATGTCATGGGAGATGGAAGTGGAATTGACCCTCCAAAATTGTTGTTAGACAAATCAATTACAACCAATAAGGTGTTCAAGAAAACTCCTATAGGACACTGTCCAGCAAAATTGTTGTTGGAAATAATTAAAGATTCAAGAGAAAGGAAGAAGTGTTCAAAGGTAGTGAAGTTGATCCTACCATAAAATTTGTTGGATTGCAAATCAAGGGCAAATAGTCGCGATCTTCCCAGCCAATGTGGGAAGATATCACTAAACTCGTTGTGACCGAGAAATAGTGAATTTAAGTTGAAGCAATTGACTAGGGAACGCGGTAATGACCCTTGTAATTTGTTTCTACTCAAGTCTAGAATCGAGAGATAGAGTAAACGATCAAAACATGGTGGTATATTTCCAGAGAGATTATTGTTAGACAAATTTAAAACGTCGAGTGAACTCGATTGACAAATTGAGAAGGGGATCTCACCATTGAAGCCATTGTTGGAAGCATCTAAGTAAGAAGTAGAACTTGAGGGGATTGGGAGTGGTCCTTGGAATGAATTGTTCCGAATGTCAATATCCAACAATTGCATCCGATGCAATTGTTGTATACTTCCATTCAGAAGGTTATTAGAAAGATCTAAATGTGCCAATGTACTAATTTCCCAAAACCACCCTGGAATTTCCCCACGAATGCTATTGGAAGTGAGGTCTAAGAACTTTAATCTTTTAGATGAATTCAAGAAAGAGGGGAACTCGGTCAAGTTGCAAGAAGGCAACACCAACACTTCAAGCTGCGGGAGAAGGAGGAAGCTCTGGGAATTGAGAGTGCCAAAAGGGCACACGCAAGTAAGATTGACACTAATGACATTACCAGCATCATCGCAAGTGACACCGCCCCAGGAGCAATGGTCCACATCCTTGTTCCATGAGCTTGTTGTTGGGTAAAGCATATCACAAGAGTTTGACACCTTGTTATCAAGTAAGAAGGAATTTGTAAAATGGAGCAAGGCATCACGCTGGTCAGGATGGCAAAGGGAGGATTCAAAGGGGAGGGAGGAATGTAAGAAAAAGAGGAAACATAGGAGGCTGAGAATTTGATGCCACCCCATTTTGCAAATCAGCGAGTGAGTTTATTGGTGGTGGAGAGCTCTTCAATTTATATAACCCTTCTCAAGTGTGAAGTAATCAATACAAGTCTTCTGTAGACTGGCGTTGGAAAGTCCCTATGGAAAGTCCTGTGTAATTGCTTGGGAGATCGAGGATTTGGCGCCACCCTGTTTTGCAGTCTAGCATACGAGTGAGTTAATTGGTGGCGGGGGGAAGGAATTCAACATGTGTAGACTTCCAGCACGAAAAGTCTTCTCTGAAAAGTCTGTTGGTGGGCTCACTTAGACTTCCAACTTTTCCTCCCATCATCTTCGGCTAGACGACTTCAACTTGCCTTGGGGGTTGGGAGTCGAATCAAGATCGATCTCGATCTATTTTAAAGTCCTTCGATGTTTTTTACTTTTTCCCCCAAATTAGTGCCCGACATAAGCGCGTTTGCAAGGGGAGCAACTAGCATTGCCTTGGATCTCGTACCCCATTCAGCAGAGTTTTAAGCAGAGATCGTCCCATAACAAACTCTCTCATGCACCAACTTTCCTATGAAATCCCGTCGGCAAGAGAAGATGATTCCATGGTCCATACAGCCTTCGAGAAAGCACATTCGAAGAGTAGATGGTTCCTAGATTTAGGAATTGAAATTTATCAAATTTGTGCAGCCTATTGAATATAAAAAGCCACAATGCCATCAAATTTTGGCAGGTTTGGATTAAACCAGATAATCCTATGCCAGATCATCTTTTGCTTCATTTTTCGCACCAATTCCTAACCCAAGCATCAGCCCTGCAGGGGTGGCAGTCACCTTCCCGGTCAACTCAACCGTATAATTAAGATCAACACTCACCAAATATTAGGCTTAGCAGTCGTGACATTGCCTCGCGTTATAACCTCGAAATCTTTATCATCATTTTTGGGAGCTTTTTTTTTCCTTCCACCACAGAGTCTAGGCTAGCTTCAATTTCAAAGACGAAATCAAAATGTCTCCAAATTGACCACACAACTTATCAAAGACCTGCATGAAGTCCCTATGGAAAGGCCTCAGTAATTGCTTGGGAGACGGAGGACGTGGTGCCACCCTGTTTTACAGTCTAGCATACAAGTGAGTTCATTGGTGGTGGGGGGGAGGGATTCAACATATGTAAACTTCCAGCACGAAAAGTCTTCTCTGAAAAGTCTGTCGGTGGGCTCACATAGACTTCCAAATTCTCCTCCCATCATCTCCGACGAGACGAGTTCAACTTGCCTTGAGGGTTGGGAGTTGAATCAAGATCCATCTCGATCTATGTTAAAGTCCTACGGTATTTTTGACTTTTTCTTGCCCCTAATTATTGCCAAGACATGTGCGTGCTTGCAAGGGGAGCAACTTTGCTTCGCCCTGGATTAAGTATCCCATTTAGCACAACTTTAAGTAAAGATTACCCCATAGTAGTTAGAAGTACCCATTCAAACTCCAAATCTCATGCACCGACATTCCTGTTGAATCCCATCAGCTCCAGAAGATGATCCCATAGTCCATACAGCCTTAGAGCAAGCATATTCGAAGAATAGATGGTTCCTAGATTTAAGAAAAGAGGAACAGAAGACGCACTTATCATCAATTGAAGTCCATTATAACCTCGAAATCTTTATCGTCATTTTTGGGAGCTTTCTTTTTCCTTCCACCACAGAGTCTAGGCTAGCTTCAATTTCATCAAAATGTCTCCAAATTGACTGCACAACTTATCAAAGACCTGCATGAAGTCCCTATGGAAAGGCCTCTGTAATTGCTTGGGAGACCGAGGAGTTTTGTGCCACCCTGTTTTGCATTCTAGCATACAAGTGAGTTCACTGGTTGGGGGGGGTGGGAAGACTTCTCTGAGAAGTTTGTCGGTGGGCTCACATAGACTTCCAACTTCTCCTCTCCGGCAAGACGAGTTCAACTTGCCTTGCGGGTTGGAAGTTGAATCAAGATCCATCTCGATCTATGTTAAAGTCCTACGGTATTTTTGACTTTTTTTCCCCTAATTACTGCCAAGACATATGCGTGCTTGCAAGGGAGCAACTTTGCTTCGCCCTGGATTAAGTACCCCATTTAGCACAACTTTAAGCAAAGATTACCCCATAGGAGATAGAAGTACCCATTCAAACTCCAAATCTCATGCACTGACATTCCTGTTGAATCCCATCAGCTCCAAAAGATGATTCCATAGTCCATACAGCCTTAGAGCAAGCATATTCGAAGAATAGATGGTTCCTAGATTTAGAAAAAGAGGAACAGAAGACGCACTTATCATCAATTGAAGTCCACTAACTCATTCTTTCAAATGCTTGTAGCCTATTGAATGTAACAAGCCGCATAATGAAATCAAATTTCGGCAGGTTTGGACTGAACCAGATAATCCTATGGCAGACCATCTTTTGCTTCTTTTCTCGTGCCAATTCTTAACCCAAGCATCAACCTGAGTAAACTAACCAGAAAAATTTCTCGGGAAACAACTCTATCCACAGAAGAACTGCAAGGAGAGAGAGTCCCACTAAGGCTGCATGAATTTGGACTAAACAAATCCGACCTTGCAGGATGCTCATGACCAATCCTCTCCATCAATAACAGAGGCAACCAAAGAATTGGGTCCCAAAGCTACATCATACATGACTCATGGAGGTAAAAATCTAGCGAAACACCATGGGCATGCCATGGATCATACCATAAAGAAGTGTCCTACCATTTCAATTATATGGAACAAATAGCTTAAGAACAGATCTTGCCTTAAGTACCTTCCTCCAGTCAATATGTACTGTCACCCTTCAGATCAACAGACCAAATAAAGACATAATTAAGCAATGGATTGTTGTTTAATTCAGCAATGAGTTTAATAAATTCTGTGTTTTTTTTAAAGGAATTTATGATGAAATCATGAAATGATGTTTTCAGATGCTTTCTTTTCTCCTGCAATAAAGTCCAGTCTTGTTTTATTTAAGACGGTAAAGTCTAGTAAAGCCAGACCCCAAGAAAAGTGGATCTGGTAAAGGGATGATACTAAAGAAAGACCTGAATGAATTTGAAATGGACCTGCATAATCTCTTGTAATTGTTGACACCTAAATTTTGGCTACCCGTTTAATCATTTATCGTATTAAAAAATTAGGGGTTAATTTTATCCCTGAAAAAATATCAATTGCATAGCATATAGTTTTAGGTGCATTTATTTTTTTATTTGCATTTACATTGGACTGGTGGCGGATGGATTTCAATTAGTGATTCTAAGCTTTAAATTGATAGGTCGGACTAAGCCCACGAAGCGAGCAAATTGGCTCAGGCCCATTTTTTTAAATCTCGTGAAAAATATGAATTTGAAATTTTTCCAAGATATGATGAATTTTTTGAATAGGGCAGATGTGAAAAGCAAATATTGTGTTTTGAAAAAAGAATCTTTGTGGATATGAATTTGGAAAAATTAAAACCCTAATCCTCGCATTATAAATAAGTTGTCTGCGTAGGGTTTCAAAAGGGGGTCACTCAATAGAATACACGGCCATCGATATAAACACATCAAGGGATACACACGTGAGAGAGAAGGTTGGCGGAGCCTCCCACAATCCATTGATCCCCTTGCCGTCCATCGATCGTGACGCCTACCATTGCGCCGGTGCTGCCTTGTTTGATGATATCCATCAAACGACTTTGCTTGATAGTCAACACCTCCGTGCATCGCATCGTGAAGCGGAAGCATCGCGTCGATCCGCTGCACCTCACCAGTTGAGGCCACGCATATTGATACATACGGCCACAAAAAAGAGAGTATTTTTCTATTCTTTCTTTCTTGCAGGTTCTGAAGGTACAAGGAGAAAACTCGCTCGCCTCGTTGGAGAGTAGACAAAAGGGGGCCATAAATTCGGAAAGAGCAAAATTTGATTCTGAGAACGCAGGAGAGAAATCACGTGAGGGGAGGGGCTGGCTTTCTCTTTGCGATGGTCTTTACATTTACATGACACATGCCGCATGTTGTGTTCCATGTGTTCAGTCAATCTTTGACTCTACTTGTGCCTTTTTTTTTTTTTTTTTTGCTTTTGTCGTTGAATATCTCGGCGCAATTTCGAGCAATTCTCAGCAATAGCCGCCGCGATCCAGGCGAATCTTCGGTCCTCACAGCATTCTTGCCGCTGCACCCCGTGCTGTTAGCAGACTTTGCTGTCTCGGAGCTTCAACATCGATCTAAACCAGCCCGAGCGAGCTACTAAATTCTCTAACATTCAGTAGAAGCCTAGTGAGTTTTCCCTTTCCCTCCAGGTCCATCGACGACGCCGCTCGCATTTCAGTCTCCCTCACGGATCCAGTTAAATTTTGCTGCAGAACATACACTTCCCTCTCCATGCTGGCCTGGAGTTGCTGCACCATGAGCGACAGGAGGCTGAGCGCACTGTGAACCGAGCCGTGTCCTCACTGAAACCGAACAGCAAAGTTTCTACTTTTGCAGGGCTCCCATGATTTCTCGCTGTTCCGAGAAGCTCACCTAGCCGACCCTCACTCGGGGTACACTACCAGTGCCACCACCGCAGCCTTTCCTTGGTCAATCACCACAACGTTGGTCCATTGGTCGGGAATCCTTATTGGCCGAGAAACCTTTGAGCTGTCATCGTGAGTCCAGGAGATGAATTTTGTTCCATTATCACAACATGTCGGCCAAAATAAGGAGCTTCAACTGAAATTCATGCCCACGTGATCCAGAGCAGTGAATTCCAAAGAAAAAGACAGCATCAAGGAAGGTGGAAATTGGAGATCTCAGTTGCATTAAGCAACGTGACGTCTGCAAATCAAGAGCACGTCCGTCGCCAAATCAATTACCAGGTTTTATTCGCAAGTCCAGATCCCACGTTGGCGATTCTCTCTCTTCGACAATAATGAAGCAAAACCCACCTCACACCCGATCTCCGCCATGACGTCCCTGATGTGAGCCATTTCGCTCACTGCTGGTCATGCTGCATCATGGAGCTGGTTTCGATCCCGGTCACTGCCTACAAACCGTCATTCAAATTTGGAAACGGTATCCAAGCGATATTGCAATTTAGGTAATAATTTTCATCAGATTGATCTTCATATATTTTTATTGCCTAATTTGTGAAATCGCTATCTCCTATGAATCATTAAACGATGCTATCGTATCCACAAAATATCGAGTATCATTTTAAATTAGGGATCAATCCCTAATTCCGCAACGTGCATATGATTGACAGTCTCATTTCATGCTCAAAATACGACCCGCAATCGCACGGAAAAATCACCAATCCGATCTCACGCTCGAGATTCGATTCGCGATTTATTTAGAAATTGGCCAACCCGATCTCATGCGCGAGATATGGTTCGCCAATTTATGGATATCAATCATATCTTATTTGATTTGCTGTCATGTTGGTTGAATCAATTTTATTTTTGTAAAATGAAAAATCCAAAAAATATTTGAATTAGGATTGGGTTGGTTTTAGAATATCTCTTGTTATCTTGCATATTTAGAATAGGGATTTTATTTTGAATTTGTTAAAAAATAAAAAATGCATGCATTTAGGATATTAGTTTTAAATTTGAATTGCATGTTTAATTATTTGGCAATTTTTAATTTCGAATTTCATAAAAGAAAAAGAAAAAAATTAGAATTAGCGCATTCTTTGCACGTCATTGCATATTAGGGTAGATTGCATACTTATTAAGAAAATAAAAAATCATGTGCACGTCATATAGAATTAGGTTCATGAAATGCACGTCATTTAGTGATTGTTGCTAGGTTCATTTAATTAGAAATTGCCCGTCATTAGGATTAGGTCATTTTAATTCATTTAGATTGCATATTTAATTATTGTCATTTTAAATTTACTCATTCATATAGTTTAGGTCATATTGTCATGCCATATCGTTTCATGCTAAATTAGTAACATTGCATTGCATATAGATTTGATTCTCATTAAATAAAGTGAAAACAAAAAGAAATTGCGTGTTAATTAGAAATCATATCTAGGATTGATGATGTGAATTCTAAACTAACAACGCATATGCTTTCGTTGCTCTGAGATAGTCTTGCAATTTATTCATTGTTATTATCTGGGTGTTAAATTGGTGGTTTGCGCATTCGCATGATCACTTCACATGTTAGAGAGATAATTTAAAATGAATCCAAGCCGCTTGCAAAAATATTTTTCAAAATAAAAAGAAAGGTACCAAAAGGGCATTAGAGGAATCTAGTGTAACCAAGTCCCTGTACCCATAGTCTCTGGTTCGTAGGAGTAAAGTAAAACTCCCGTTACTTTACTTGGGTTTCTAATCGACCCACCAAAAATAGATTAGTGGCGACTCCTAGTTAAAAATCAATTGCACGTTAAAAATTTGAACCTAAGTCGCAAATTGGTATGGGCTTGGGAGAGCCCGAGTTAAGTTTAAACTTAACAATCCATTAGCCAAACCTTAGATGGTTCACACCCGGAAAATTTGGTCATGATAGTAATTACAACAAAGAAATCTCCACGTTGATGCCTTGCATAACACTATCTTCCCTCATCTACGGCTGGTCTCTTGGTTACTACTACCATCTGTTGGTCCGGTAAGAATGGACTGATGCGAGGGAGCGCTTGATCTAGGATGGTCCCAGTATAAGGAAAGGAAATCTTCCAAAGAGGCTGATTTTACTTGTCATACTTCCAGAAAAGCATACGTAAACACTACATTGATTTCTATTGCAAAACAATTGACTTCCACAGTTACATATAATTAGAACGAAAAACAAACTAGCAGCTTGTTCCGAGGACATTATTCGGCAATATTTGAACAAAAACACTGCATTGATTTCTCATTGCAGCTTCATGGAACTGCAGCAACCCACCAAACATGACTTGGCTAAACTTAATTATAACCAAAAGACCATCTCATATGACAAGGCCAGTTATTCTTTATCGTCATCAAGAGAACTATTTCAATCTACTTATATCACATTCTAATAATTAGTGTGAGTACTATGCTGCCAACTACACACAGGACAATGGATTGTCGCCAAGCTTTCTCTTGAGAGAATTGTACTCTTCCAGAATCCCAGAAGAGCAGATTGTGTGAGAGAATTTTCTTTTACTTAAAAGATAAACAAATGATCAATGCCGAAATGCAACAGCAATTGGGATGATGAATTTTTGTGAGCTACTAACGGTAATGTAAAAGAAACCATAGAGCTGCTAAAATAGGAAATGATCAGATGTGCATAATGATGATGATGGTATCATCTGCGCCGGTTGATAGTTCAATTTTGATTTGGCTACTAAAAGGAAAACTTTTTCAGAGAACCTCAGATCAATGCTGCCATTTTGGCAAAGTTGATCACATAAATGAAGACAATATGTTTCAAGACTAGTGAGTAAAGGATATTGCACATAGAATAATGTTGAACCTTAAGTAAACACTCAGCATGTGACATCCTGAATTTCAGATTTTGCTTTCGACTCGAGTGAGTTGGGCTTTTCATCGATGCACCTATAGTCCTTTTCCATGAGCTGATCACTCGTGGAATAACTAGTCTATCAGATAAAGCCGTTAAGGGATTTTAACACAATAGACTTAAGAATTCGAACATGAATCGACTGCTCGACCGTGCTAATCTACAAGGGTCATTACGGCACAGATCGATTAGAGACTGGAGATAGGTCGACTCAACAGAACCATGTGATTAAGTGTGGGTGATTCCATTTAATTGCTCAATTCTTATCGATCGGCACTAAACCGATTTCTCGTCGTTTTGGTACCTTTTGTTCGTATTTGAAATCTCGAGATTTCCACGAAAACCAAGAATCGTCAATGTGTCGAAGATGCACTTTGTGGCTCGAAAACAATCGACCATAGGTCAAAAATATTAAAAATTCTTAAAAGTTACCTGGTAGATTAGGACACGCTAAAATTGCGTCAAATTGAAATTAACTGGGAAATTGAAACCAAATTCAGAAATTGAAAGTTCTATCATATCACATATCATTTTAGGAACATCAATATTTTTCTGCAAATCGAGATTTTCGGTGAAAAATCCAAAGTAAGGTTATTTTGGATCGGGAAAGTTCGAGGACTGCTTTTGATTTCGTTTTTGGGATTCAAGTTGGACTAATTGGTGAGGAAAAATGCTAATTGGGATGATGGCATCTTAGTTGGATTTATGGACATCAAATTGAGTCCAATTGGATAAGAATTGAAGGGGAATTGAATAAATTTGATGTGCAAATGTCCAAAATTCGTAGCCCCTTGGTCCTCAACCTTTTGGACCACCTCCTTGGCTTCCTAAGGAAGCTTTGTGGTCTACAAATGGATGTGGAAGCCAGCCAAGCCAAGGTGGGATCTCTCCAAAGGGACAAAGGATAGAAAGAAGCTTGGAGGAACCCTTAAAGCTAGAGTTGTCCCCTTTCTTCCTCCCTCAACTATGCTTTCTCCATTTTTAGACCCTTAAAGCTTCCAAAAATTATAGAGAAACCGAGCTCAGCCCTTCCCCTTGCCCGTCGACACCCGCATAGGCCACCGGAGCAGGCACTACCGCCGTCGCAAGCCCACATGCCACTAGCGAGCCCCGCTTGCTCGTTCCGCTGTTCCAACCTCCTCTCCCATCTAGCTGCATCCACCAAGGTCCTTAGGCCACCATCGGAGCCGCGCCACCATGGTCCAACTGCTGGAGTCACCCGCCTAGGCCACTACAACCTCCGTCGTTCCTCCTCGCCACTCCTAGCCGCTGGTTTCCTCTCTCGGTCTAGCAAATAGAAACTAAAGCCAGCAAGGGCTTTTGATCTTCAAGGCCCATTTTAGGTCCCTTACAAGCCTTGTTTGGTGTCACCGCTAGAAGGATTGTCGCCCGCCTCCGCGTTGCCGTCGCCGTGGACTCATCGGAACACTAATTCGATGAGTTTACTCACTAAACTCTGTTTAATGAGTTAATTATTCTTAAGGGGTGATTAGATTAGCCTAATGATGGTTTAAGTGGTTGGATTAGCTTATTTAAATGTTAATTAGATTAGATGAATGATTAGTTTAGTGGATGGATTAATTAGTCTAATTATGCAATTAGATTAGTGTAAGCATGATTAGACTTTTAATTAATTATTTTATTTAAATTTAATACTATTTAATTATATTATTTTATATTTAAATTAAAATAATTTTCGGAATTTAATTAATTAATTAATTAATATTTTCGAAATTATATCGAAGAGCCATTTGTTATAATTTCGCATTGATCACACCAATGTGGTTGGTTTGTTCAAATTGATCGTTAAATTTTGAAATTGAGTGTTGATGGTGAAGTTTTGGCATTTAACTCGAAAATACCAAATATCGGGTTTTGACATAGCAACTTGTGTGAGCGATATTGAATTGCATGCTTGTGTGAGCCCTATTGTATGACAGCTCATGTGAGCCTAATGGAATGTTAGCTTGTATGAGCAAATGTATAAGTCAGCTTGTGAGAGCAATGATTAGTTAGCTTGTGTGAGCATTGATAAAAGCCAGCTTGTGTGAGCAATGAATCTCAGTGATCTATGTTAGCTTGTGTGAGCATATATAGAAGTCAGCTTGTGTGAGCAATAGTATATCGCAACATGTGTGAGCATTGATAGAAGTCAACTTGTGTGAGCATTAGTGTAGTTCATGCTTGTGTGAACAGTGTTTGATTGATTAATTGATTGCATTGATAGACCGATGTGTGTCGATAGTTCATTCTTGTGCGAGCAATGATTGAATATGAATTGTACTAACGTGTGATATTGCTAGTATGAGTACCTAGAGGGGGGTGAATAGGTATATAAAAGATTTTTCTTCAACAATTGCACAATACTAGACAGTTGATGGATTTGAGACAAACGATAATCAAAGTAAGACCGAGAGAAGAGAAAATTGAACACGCGGTTTATAGTGGTTAGAAGCATATCAAGCTTACGTCCACTCTTCTTCACCGACAGCCTATTGGCTGGATTCCACTATGAACAAAGAGAAGTTACAGCATAGCTTTGCCTTGATTCCACAAAGTGTAGATGTTCTACCACACCTCCTCAAGATTTCTCACAAATATAAACTCTCTTTTGTATACAAGTATTCGCTCAAAAGAATTGTCTAAATAAAAAGGAGCTTCAGACTTTGGAATTCTTCTATCGCGCACACCTTGAACAACTAAGACCGTCTTCCTTATATACTCCTTTATGCCATCATACCCGTTGGCACTTACCAAAGGAATTCCTCCAATCTACCCGTTGGACGGAATCAATTAGGAAGATTGTTCGAGCTATTAAAGGAACGTGTCGATAGCCCATCAATCATGTTCGCTCATACAATCAGGATCTCAGTTTCCATAAGTAAAACCTTCCAATAATATTTAGACAATCACCAGATCTTCAATTATCGAGTCAATCTTCGATCAATCAAAGGACTCTGTTATGTCTTTTCTAGCCATGAGATCTTCTCCAGTTGATAAGGTTAAATCCTTAACAAAACATCCAGTTCTGGATAACCTTTCTTCAACGGATTAGAGACTGTCAATGAGGATAGACTTTGAGTCTTGAGTCCGGCTATCCGGAGGTCTTCGGACTTTAAATACAGAGTCTGCAAGCCTTCGACTAGATCGATGGGAACATTTTGTCAACTTCAAAACACTTCAAGAAGATTTCTCCAACAATCTCCCCCTTTTGATGGTGACAAAACTTTCCTGCAGATTTGGATAACTTTGACCTGCAAAACATTTCTCAAACACATATGCATATCTTATAGAGATAAATGGCTAAAAGAATAACACTAGAATCTGCAACCATAGAAAATAGGTTAGTCCAGTATACGATAAAGCCATCCATAAGATATCAATACTAGTTAATAGAAGCAGTCAAGTCCAAGTCTAGTTCAATTCTCATCCAAACACAAAACAAAGTCAAACAGAGTTCAAACAACAAAACAATCCAACAAACAGTTAAAAGTTTAATGATTGAAAGTTTGTTCAAATCTTGCATCTCTCCCCCTTTTTGTCAAGCATTAAAAGGATGAGATGAAGTCAAGATTGCTTGGGAATGCGGACAAGCTGGAAATCTTCCATAGAGGCGAACGATGCCTTCCGGCCTTTTCAAGTCTTCCTTCGTTAAGCAATCTCCTCACACTTGGCATTGGCCTCGACCCGAACAGAGAGGGCTTGGATCTTATCATTCAATGAACATGAAGAAACTTGACCCGCATTCTCGCAAGTTTTGAACTTCGCATCCCAAGGCATAAATTTGACCTCGCATCTCCAAGAGAATATCCATGATTCTGCGAAAATCTGCTGCATTATCAATCGAGTACTTGCTTCGGCTCGATCGATGGAGTAAATGCGGGACGATGGTAGATCAGCATGATCTCGCAGGTTTGGCGATGAAACTTCATGACCTTCCTCCGGAAACCGAGAGGCATAAACATCCTCTCGGGTTTGCCGGTGAGCGACCGACTCCTTCACTTGCATCGGGATATGAAGACTTCACTCATTTCTCCCGATCTCCCCCGTTTCCATGCCTACGGGTGGAGAAGAGTGTTCCTCGGGTTCTCCTTCTTCTCTTCTTTCTTCTTGGTCTTTCCTCATCTCGCTTCTTTTTTAGCTTCTATTTCTTCTTCTTCCTTCTCCTCTGATTCTTTCGTCATTTGTTCCGATTCTTTCTGTGGAACATGACGACTTAAATTCTTCAAAGCCATTGCAGAGATGGTGATGTCTTCCTCATCATCTTCATCCTCAACGAGGAGAGCTCTTCTCTTGGATGGAGCAACCATGGGCTCTTTCCCTTTTCTTTTAACTGAAGAGATTTGATGAGTTTTGGCAGAGTCTTCTCCTTGAATTTCTCCAACTCCTTGCTCGGTTCCTTCGGACGCATTTTGGTCACCATTTTCAGTCCTACCACCATATGATCGCATGGTCGAACACAAAAGATTTGCGGAGGCTGAATATTCATATGTCTGAATAACTTCGTAACAAGACTTGGGTAAGGGAGTTGACCTCTGTCCTTCATCATTGCTCTATACATGTGAAACATAACAGTGTGAGGGAGAGAAAACCTTTTCCCAAAGAGGATGGCATACATCGCCTTGCCTCGAACTTGAGACATCGTCTTAGAAGTTGATTTCGGTCGGAGGCAATTAATCACAATCTTGTGAAGCAAGATGTTGAATGCACTCATCCTTAAGTAGATGATCTTTTCATATGTTCTCCTGTCCTTCACCAGTTCTAGTGTGGCCCAAGCAATGGAAACTTTGATTGGTTGATATCCTCCTCTTTCAACTTCTAACACATCTGCCAGCATATTCATATCCATTACATAGTCTTGGTCTTTAACGCTGAAAGAGAATCTATTCGCATCCAAAAATCTAAGATTTGAATAGAAGTATGCAGTTAATTCAAAGCATAGGCCTCGTAGTGTCGAGCAGAACTTTTCAAGTTGAAGATAACCGAACTTTTCCCTCAAGTTCACATTCACAAGATCCAGAAAATCAAAATCCACACTCCTAGGGTTTATTACCCCACGCTCGGTAATTTCGAGTACGAGATCCTTTTGTTCCTTCGATCTGAACAAATCTCCCATTTTTCCTTGATTTTCAACCGCAACACCAATTTTCGATTGAAATTGACTGTACAATTTGTCATCATCATTCCCATCTATAGGATTTATTTGAGTCACGAGGATCACTTGGGATATCCGCAAGGGTTTCCTCAGCCACCCCTTTTCAAGCAATTCCCAAACTTTCCATTTTTCGCAGAAAGATATATTCGTTCCCATGTCCTTTGTCTTTAAGAAAATCATTGACATAGTTCAAAGGAGTACGAATTCCTTTTAAGGCACGATATAGCTGGTAAATATAAGCGGGCTTTTGAACTCTTACGTGGTCCGCATCCTCGATGATTTCTTCCCGTTGTTGATGATCAACGCCTTGAGGACTAGATAGAGGAGAATGACGCTGCCGAGAATGTTGTGGGCTCGCTTGCTGTTCCGGGAGACACTTCTTCTTGCAAGATCGAAGTGCGTAGGCCCCTCACTCATTCGCCGTGGTCCCCCGCTTGCGATTCTCGAAGACTTTCTTGAAGATGACATCTTTCTCGGTTTTGGAAGATTCCTTGCTTGACTTTCCCAAGAAAGATGACAACTTTTTGAAGATTAAACAAAGAAGACAAACGGGAATGGAGGATAGATGCTTTCTAGGGTTTTTGAGAGTAAAGTGAAGAGGAATCGACAGTGCTCGATCGGTTAAAAAGAGGGATAAACGAACCGTCACAAAGGAAATAAAAAAATGCATTTTCAAAATAACTGTCTTTTTCCGCAAAAAAAGCCATTTCAAAAATAACTTCCTTTTTGAAAATGAAATGATGCAATAATTACATCAATTAAATATAGCAACAATTTAAACACAGTCGACGATCGTACCTTTTCAAGATGAGATTCAAGAGAAAGACTTACATCGACGGTCGTACCAAGACTATCTTAAAGATAAAGTCTTATAAGTCTGAGTCCGAGAAAGTCTTTAGACTTTGATATCCTCATACCTCAAAATGTTGAGTCCGGAACGGATAGATTCAAATTGATTTTTCTCCAAAGGCTTTGTAAATATATCCGCCGTTGGTTCTTTGAATCAACAAATTGAATTGAAACATCACCATTTTGAACATGGTCTCTAATAAAGTGATGTCGAATCTCTATATGCTTTGCTCTTGAGTGGAGAATTGGATTTTTGGTGAGGTTGATAGCATTGGTGTTGTCGCAATTAATCTCCGTGCATGAGTCTTCAATTTCAAAGTCTCTCAGCTGTTGTTTTATCCATAGAATTTGCGAACAGCAGCTTCCAAGGGCTACATATTATGCTTCTGTTGTTGAAAGAGACATAGTGCTTTGTTTCCTTGAAAACCAAGACACTGTCTTGCTTCCAAGCAACTGGCAAGTTTCCGAAGTGCTCTTTCTATCAACTCGCAACCGGCCGATCTCGCGTCTCGAATATCCTTAAGATTAAAGTCTCCTTCTTAGGATACCAAAGACCGAGGCTTGATGATGAAGCAACATATTTAATGATACGTTTCGAAGCACGAGATGGGATTCTCTAGGATCTTATTGAAACCTAGCACGATGCAAACACTCAACAAAATGTCGTCTAGAAGCGGTAAGATAAAGAAGTGAACCAATGATGCTTCTATACAGCTTTTGATCAACTTTCTTCACTTCTTCATCTTTGTCTATCTTCAAAGAACTTGACATCGGTATGTCGGTCTTTTTGCACTTTTCCAGTCCAAACCTTTTGACAAGATCATTAACATATTTTTCTTGATAAATAAAAGTTCCTTCCTTCAATTGTTTTACTTGAAGACCAAGAAAGAATGTTAACTCTCCCATCATACTCATTTCAAACTCATCCTGCATAGACTTAGAAAATTTCTTGCACGGATTTTCATTAGAGGATCCGAAAATAATGTCATCCACATATATTTGAACAAGTAAGAAACTTTTGTTTTCCTTTTTGATAAATAAAGTCGTATCTACTTTACCTTTGACAAAACCATTTTGTATTAAGAACTTACTTAATCTGTCGTACCAAGCTCGAGGTGCTTGCTTTAAACCATACAAAGCATTTTTCAGTTTGAAGACTGAGTCTAGCTTCTTTGGGTCTTCAAACCCCGGTGGTTGTTCCACATAAACTTCCTCATGGATAAATCCATTTAGGAAGGCGCTTTTGACGTCCATTTGGAATAACCTGAAATTCTTATAACAAGCAAACACAAGTAATAGTCGAATAGCTTCTAACCTTGCTACCAGTGCGTAAGTCTCATCATAGTCTATTCCTTCTTCTTGCGTATATCCCTTGGCCACGAGTCTTGCTTTGTTTCGTACGACTTTTCCTTTCTCATTCATCTTGTTTCTAAACACTCATTTAGCTCCACTAACAGTTTTACCTTTTGGTTTGGATGTCAATTCCCAGACATCATTAATGTTGAACTGTCTGAGCTCTTCTTGCATAGCTTCAATCCAGTTTTCATCAGATAAAGCTTCTTCTATGCTCTTTGGTTCAATTTCAGAAACGAGAGCCACATCACTAGACTCTTCTCCCCTTTTTGATATGGTGCGAATTCCTTCATTAATTTTGCCGATAATAAGATCTTTGGGATGACTGGACTTATGCTTCCAGTTACTTGTTGATTTGTCTGGTTGATGATCTCTCTTTTTGTTTGGATCTTCACGAACAACCTGATGCTGGTTTTCCAGAGTTTGAGATGCTTCTTGAGTTGTAAGCTTTGGAAGGTCTGGAGCAGGTTCAAACTCTTCTTGACGAGTCTGACTTGATTCATCTTGCGTTGAGTCTTGAAATTTGACATTCATTGACTCCTCCACAGACTGTCTCTTCTTGTTATAGACTCTGAAGGCTTTGCTTGATGTAGAATATCCAAGGAAGATACCTTCATCTCGATCTTTCTTCAAACTTACCAACTCGATCTTTTGCATTTTTCAATATAAAACATTTGCAACCGAATACATGAAAGTATGAAACAATAGGCTTCTTATCTTTGAATAACTCATAAGGGGTTTTCTCTAGAATGGGTCTTAAGAAGACTCTATTGATGATATAGCATGCTGTTGAAACATGACTTCAGCCCAAAATCGTGAAGAAATCTTACTTTCAATTAAAAGAGTTCTAGCCATTTCTTGAAGAGATCTGTTCTTTCTTTCCACAACTCCATTTTGCCGAGGAGTATATGGAGAGGAGAACACATGCTTAAAGCAGATTCATCACAAAATTTTATAAAATCTTGATTTTCAAATTCACCTCCATGATCTGTTCTTATACTTGAGATAACACATCATTTTTCATTTTGAACATTTTTAGCAAATTTTTCAAAATACGAGAAGGTTTCGGACTTACTTGCAAGGAAATATACCCAAAAACGGGAGTAATCGTCCACAATTACTAGGCGATATTTCTTACCTCTAATACTCGTGTTCGGTTGGTCCGAAGAGATCCATATGCAGCAACCGTAGTACATGATTAGTAGAGACATGATTTATTGGCTTAAATGAATTTCTTACCGCTTTCCCGGAATACATGGAGTGCATGGATCGGTCTTTTGATAAGGTAATTTGGGTAGTCCTCAAACAAGCTGCTTTGATGAGATTTTGGCTAATTGCTTCATGTTGACATGACCAAGCTTTCGTGCCATAAGCTTGCTTCGTCTTGAATTGAGATAAAACATTGCGATTCATTTGGTTTCACATCCGGAAGATAGATGTTTCCATGTCTTCGACCCATGAAAGACCGAGTAGAGTCTTTACCGATTCGAACATATTCATTCTTGAAAGAAGATCTTGAAACCAAGTATCACACAATTGACTAATGCTAAGAAGATTGTAATTGAGTCCTTCCACTAAGGAAACATTACTTATTGTGAGATTTCCAATTTTCACAGTTCCAAATCCCACAATACTTCCTTTGATGTTTCCTCCAAATGAAACTTTTCCACCATTTACTTGAGCAAGCTTTATAAAACAATTTGAGTCTCATGTCATGTGTCTTGAGCATCCGATGTCAAGATACCACTTTACATTTTTCTTGACAGTGACCTGCATTTAAAATAAAGTCTCAAGCTTTCTTTGGTACCCAAACTTTCTTGGGTCCTTTGGTGTTAGTAACATAGCGGTATTAGCCCATATTTTCTTAACAGGTTTCCAAACCATAGGACACTCTTTTCAAAGTGATCCGGACTGTTGCACTTTGAACATCTTAGAGCATTTCTACCTACAGATTTTACAAAAACTTTCTTGAAATGATTTTTGTAAGCCTCTCTCGAGAGTCTTTTCTTAATTATTTCTTTTACTTTAGGAAAATCAATCAAGGGAATTGTTTCTATTTGTCATACCTAGACCGGACTTATTGAAGTAAGGTCTTTGAGCTGAAAGAATTTTTCAAGTTTTTCAGACCCTATTGAAAATTTCTTTGAAATATTTGATAAGTCAGTTTTTAAAAAAACATTTTCTTTTAAAAGATTATCTTCATTTTCTTTAAGAGTGGAAACAGTTCAAGTCTAGACTTTTAACTCTTTCTACTAAAACATTTTCCTTTTGTTTTAGAGCTGAGTTTTCTTTTTTTCAGTTCGGAAATTCTTTTGAGAGAAGTCTTAAGACTAAAACATAGTTCATCAATGTATTTAGAAACTTTGACAGGAATTTTAAAATTACTTGCCTCAAATTCACTGTCTGAGTCTGATCCAAAGTCTGAGTCTGATTGTGCCATCAGACATAGATTGACATATTCATTATCACTTTCTTCACACTCGTATCACCCGTGTTTCGGCTTTGAGAGCTTTTCGAAATTTTTCAGCTTTTCCTCTCTTCTTCTTCTAAGAGGACAAGGTTGGGTTTGATGTGTCCATTTTTCTTACATTCAAAGCAGACTACATCTTTGTTTGGTTCCTCATCATCAAGACTTGGTCTCGCTGTCTTTGAAAGCTTTGTTTCTTTGAGTTGAACCTTCTTCCTTTTCTATTCAGTTTTATGAATCTTCTTATCATGAGAGCAAGCTCCTCATCGTCCATATCATCTTCGAATCAGTATCATCATAATCATCATTTGATTTTAATGCAATGGATTTCTTACCTTTTGGATCTTCATCTTCATTGATCCGTTCCACTTTATAAGATCTGAAGAGTTCCAATCAGCTCGTCGACGATAGTGGCATAATTCTTTGCGTCTCTCTTATCGAAGTCTTTATATGATTCCAATCCTTGGAGAGTCCACGCAAAGAGCTTGTTTACCTTCATGGGATCGAAATTGGTTGACCTTGATTTTCAAGACCATTCACAATATCTCGTAAAACAACTAAACACGCGTTATAGATTCTCTTGGTTTCATTCTCAAGGCTTCGATTGACCGAGAAGAATGTTGATTCTGTTTCCTTCACTGATCTGTTCTTTCATAGGTGATATGCAATCTGTCCCAAACTTCTTTTGCTGTAACACAAGAAGATATTCTATTATATTCAGTTGGTGACAAAGCACAATATAAGGAGTAAATTGCTTTTGCATCGAGTGCTTGTCTCTTGATTATCTCTTCTTGAGTCATTCCCATTTGGTCTCAACAGCTTTCTTTTCCCTCTTTTAGAAACCGATGCAAAGTGGTAGGAGTAATTCCTTTTTCTACAACATCTCATTCCCAGGATCCTTTGATCGTAGGAAAGCTTTCATCTTGTTCTTCCGGATGTTGTAATCCTTTCCATCAAAGTAGGGTGGTCTGGTATTGCTTTGCCCTTCCATTAGCCCTAGTGCTAGCATACTAGCCATGGATCTTTTACTACGAAGTAAAACACTTCAAATAAAGTAAATACACATGCTCTGATACCAATTGATATTGCTAGTATGAGTACCTAGAGGAGGGTGAATAGGTATATAAAAGATTTTTCTTCAACAATTGCACAATACTAGATAGTTGATGGATTTGAGACAAACGATAATCAAAGTAAGGCTGAGAGAAGAGAAAATTGAACACGCGATTTATAGTGGTTCGGCTTCTATCAAGCCTACGTCCACTCTTCTTCACTGACAGCCTATTGGCTGGATTGCACTATGAACAAAAGAGAAGTTATAGCATAGCTTTGTCTTGATTCCACAATGTAGATGTTCTACCACACCTCCTCAAGATTTCATACAAATATAGACTCTTTTGTATACAAGTATTCGCTCAAAGGAATTGTCTAAACAAAAAGGAGCTTCAGACTTTGGAATTCTTCTATCGCGCACACCTTGAACAACTAAGACTGTCTTCCTTATATACTCCTTTATGCCATCATACATGTTGGCACTTACCAAAGAAATTCCTCCAATCTACCCGTTGGACGGAATCAATTAGGAAGATTGTTCGAGCTATTAAAGGAACGTGTCGATAGCCCATCAATCATGTTCGCTCATACAATCAGGATCTCAGTTTCCATAAGTAAAACCTTTCAATAATATTTTGACAATCACCGGATCTTCAATTATCGAGTCAATCTTCGATCAATCAAAGGACTCCGTTATGTCTTTTCCAACCACAAGATCTTCTCCAGTTGATAAGGTTAAATCTTTAACGAAACATCCAGTTCTGGATAACCTTTCTTCAACGGATTAGAGACTGTCAATGAGGATAGACTTTGAGTCTTGAGTCTGGCAGTCCAGAGGTCTTCAGACTTTAAATAGCAGAGTCTGTAAGCCTTCAGACTAGACTGATGGAAACATTTTGTCAACTTCAAAACACTTCAAGAAGATTTCTCCAACAACATGCAGGAAGGAACTGAGGTAAGGTAAGTCCTCTACCTTGTGTGCATAGATTGCCTCTAGGCGTATTTCATTCCTAGTCAGAGTTTAAAGAATGAACTTGCTAAGACATTGTCTCACCCCGTCGTGAGCTCAACATTTTTAGGTCCTTAAATGATAGTGGTGGAGGACTCGAAGCTCCAAAGTTTGTGGAGGAGGAGACCAAAGAATCAGTGAACGTGTCTGACTAGTGGTTCATAGGACAGTTCTGTTTTTGTTGAGCCAATATTTTGTAAACAGCCTGGTATTGTATATAAAGATGTGTGTTTATAAAAGGCTTATGTTGGTTGTGAATTGTTACCTGCTTTTCTATCCCAAGTTAATGATAGTCAAGGATTTTGTTCGCTTCCGCATGCGTAATAAAATGAATGGGTCAGCTATGCGTCGTAGGACGTCACAAATTTATTGACCACTGATGGATGGACACGCGCTTGAGGATTGGGGCACGATACAGCAAATCAAACTCTGGTGAAAGAAGAATGATATATGAACAGTAATGGTTGTCGAAATGGTTTAGTTTTCTGAAATTTGAACATCAATTAAGGAAAGAGCAATATCCAACCCCGCAAACCTATCCAACCCCGGGAAAAAGCTAACTCGATAAGGCCCGACCCAAATGGGTCAAACTCGCGAAAGAACTACTCTAGTGGCAAGCTTTGCGCATGAGTCTTTATTTACACAACATAATGGCAAAGAAATTAAACGAACAGGCAGGGGAATGACAAGGCTCCCCTTTGGTCATCAAGCTAAAGAAAAAACAAAAAGGAAATCAGTTGTTTGAGTAATGCAACATGCAAGAAAAAGGCCATGATCAATTATTGGGTTAAACTTGCTTGAGTAACAAGACCATCTCATATGACAAGGCCAGTCACTTTCCCTCGTCATCTAGATAACTATTTTAATCTCCTCATACCACATTCTAGTCATTAGAGGGAGTATAATTTGACTTGATTGTGTACTCTGCTACCAGCTGCAAACAGGATTCGTCAAGCGGTCTCTTGAGAGAATCAAACTCTGCCAGAATCCCAGAGCAGCAGATCATGTGAGAGAATTTTCTTTTACTTAAAAGATAGACAAATGATCAATGCAGAAATGCAACGGCAACGGCCAAGAGAAATTATGTGAGTTACTATCCCTAATCTAAAAGAAACCACGCTGCTGCTAAGCAAAGGGAGTGATCAGATGTGCACAATTAAGATAACGGTATCGCCACTAAAGAAGTTCCTTGGCAGAGAACCTCAGATTAATCCTGTAGCTTGCGCGAAGTTGTTCACTCAACTTTGAGACAACTGGTACATGTGAAATAAACACAATGCAGTTTAGTCCTCCTAGGTTGTCTTGTCTCGAATCTGCAATTTCAGGTCCTCTGGCTCTGGTGACTTGGTCTTTGACACTTTATCGGCCATAGATGGTCGAGACCATC
Source organism: Eucalyptus grandis (assembly GCF_016545825.1). Lineage (NCBI taxonomy): Eukaryota > Viridiplantae > Streptophyta > Magnoliopsida > Myrtales > Myrtaceae > Eucalyptus > Eucalyptus grandis. The sequence goes on along the minus strand of NC_052617.1, from coordinate 7,031,399 downwards.
AATGAAACACGAGGAGTAGAATTTTGAATTTCATATTCTGCTAAATAAAACTGATAGAAATAATTTTGGATGACCGAATCAACATGGATCACCAAATACCGAAAAAAGCAGTAGATTTTCTCGTCTGATATGACATACAAATGGACCGGACCGGACGTGACCTTGATTCCATGAACAGAAGCATGCGACTTGGTCATTATGAATCAGAAAGTGGATAGATTTAAAGAGTTAAAACATAGACTAAGATAGAGCTAGTTCTAATTAAAATGATGGAAATTACCATGTTCTCATTTATTGCTTGAAATTTCTGGCCTTGGACAGTAAACAAGCCAGCACACTCATTGATGAATTTCTGGGCACCAAATACGACAGAAAAGGTCAAACATTTTTAGCGCGATGCCTCACAAACTAACTAAATCTCAGATTCCCTTGGCCAAATTATAGTTACTTGAGACTGCCTTACTTGAATAAGTCGAATTAAACTATATTATCCCTCAAAATTCTTGACAATTTTAAATTGAACCGAGTCCAGCTCCATCATACCATGTGATCAATTAGCACAGTAATCTAATGTGAGGAAATATGGCTGAATGTTTAAAATGTTTCATTTGTAAAGATGTTTTTCCGTCTATTTTAGAGCAAGGAATGAGCCATTTCAACGAATTCCATTGGAGTTTAGTAAGATGCACCATGTTCATGTTGTCAAGCCATACTGATAAGCTGGCATGCTTGGTCAACCTTATCTCTGAACTAGAATTAACCATTGCCTCCCCAAGTCTCATTTCTCTAATAAATGTGCCTAAATGGTTATATTGACATGGTATACAAGAGATGTTTGCCTAAAGACTCTATTCGTTTCGCGAAAAATATAGTATTTCTGAAATGTATTTTTTAGGAAGCCATTTTCAAGAAAATATAATTAATTTCTAATGTTTCGCCGAAACCTTAAAAAAAAGCAAAAAATATTTTCTTTTGCTCGGTAAAGAAAATCCTTTCCTCCATACCCCCAAAGCTTCGCGGTTGCTGCCCGGTTCTGGTTCGAAGGGGGCTGTGCTGCTGGGCTTGGCTGAGTTACGGCTTCGGAGGGAGTTAGGTGGTTGAAACTCGAAGGGATGCGGGCTGTTGAGCTCGTGGACGCTGGGTGGGCTGAGCTGGGCCGAACAAATAACCGGAGAGGCTGCTTGTTTGACTCCGAGGGAAGGACGACGGGGCTGCAGATTTGGTGGAGGGTTTCTCGCGGATGGGTCAACGCCAGGGGCTGCTAAACGCTCGGGTTGACTCGCTGTAGGGTTGCACGTGAGAGGGTGAGTCGGTGGTGCTGGCTGAAGAAGAAACGGGCGAAGGAAGCAGGCTGGTTTCAGTGGAGCAGACGTTCGCGCCAAGAATGCAGGAGAGAAGGAAGCAACGCCTTCGACCGAACAAGCAAAACAACTTGAAGTCCAATTGAAGACCAAAATAAGACAGTCCCTCAAACCTACAAATTCCTCTCAATTCCGAATTCTATTTCCTTTTTCTCAGAATCCAATTTCTGAACAAACCTCTCTGATTGAGGTCTAATTTTGTTGAAGAAAAAGCCCACACCACTTCCTTTCACTAAGGGTGCACATGGTAAACTTCCCCAGCCCAAAAATTCTATTCTTCTCTTCCCTAGAAAAAAAAGAATAGAAACCTATTTGATAACGGCAAGTTAGTTTTTGTTCCTGAATAAAAAAAAAGCAAGGAATGGTTTTGGAATAGAAATGAGAAGTAAAAAAGTTGCTTCTTATTCCTAGGAACAAGTTTAAGAAATAAGTGAATTTTTTTTTTTCTTTTATTCTTCTCTTGCCGACCGCCCTTGACCGCCGCCCCCGTCGCCGCCGCCGCCGGCCGACCGCGCGCCGCCGGAGGCCGACCGACCGCCGCCGCTGTTGCCGCCACCGGCCCCCGCCACTGGCCGCCGCCGCCGGCCGATCGCCACCACCGCCGTCGCCCCGGTCGCCGCCACCGCCGGCCGGCGATCGACGGCGGCCGATGGGCCGTGCGACGGCGATCGACGGTGGCGGTCGGCTGGCGGCAACATGAGCAAGCGGCGGAATCCGGCGGTAGCGGCGGTCTACCGGCAAAAAAATAAAAATATAAAAATATAAAAAGAAACTATTTTTTACCAAACGCATTTCTATTCTTTTTCTATTTCTAGAGTAAAAAAATTTAGTGTAGTTACCAAACGGGTTTTTTTACATAGAAATTGTTCCCCATAATATAAATAGAAAATAACTATTTCTGAAAAAAAAATTGTTCCCCGGCCAAGAACCATTACCATGCGTAGCCTAAGAAGCTCACACAGCAGGCCAAAATCTCTTCGATTTGACCAATCCGAATTTCCGTCGTTTTCCGAATCGATTTTCTGTAAAAATTCTAAACTTATCGAAAATTTCTCGAAAGATAAGTTGACGTTCCTAAAATAACTCATTACATACAAAACTTTCAATTTTTGAAATCGGGTTAAAATTCGCGGTTAATTTCAATCTGACGTGATTTTAGCGTGACCTAACCTACTAGGTAGCTTTTACAAATTTTTAATGCAATTGACCCGTCGTCGATTTTCTTCGAGCCATACGTACCTCTTCGACACATTGGCGACTCTCGGTTGTCGAGAAAATATCAAGGTTTCAAATATGGAAATCGATAAGGGTCAATACAACACCGTTATAAATCGAAAGCGAACGGATATAAGTCGATTCGATGGAAGAACATAGTTGAATTGCGGATGGTTCTGCACGATTGCGATATTCACGTCGAACAACAATAACCCGATTTCTATCAATCTTATACTCGGGATACGTAATTGAAACCTCGCGATGTTGTGACAACCGAGGATCGTCTACAATTTGAAAATGCACAAACGTGGGTCGAAAATTATCGATCGTGAGTCAAACGCACTAAAATTCCTAAAAGCTATCCGATAGATTATGTCGTACTAAAGTTGTGTTCGGTCGGTTTTAACCACGAAATTTAATTCGGTTTCGGGAATTGGATGTTGGAACGTGTCACGATTCATTTATTAAACATTGTCTCATCTTTCGGCGAATTTTCGTCGAGTCCGGAATTTTGCGGAAAAACAATTTTCGGACAAAAAAAAATGGAAAAGGAAATTCGGATGGGTAGAGAAAATAGGATTTTTCTACCCCAAAAGGAATTTATTTGTGAGAAATTAGATGAAAAATGGTGATTGGGTGGACATAGGACTTTGAGGCATGAAGACTTTGGGGGCATAGTGATGATGAATTTAGATATTTTTCCTAAGTCTTGATTGGTTGTTCCTTTGACCTCCTTATTCTTCCTCTCTCTCTCTCATTTCTCTCTCTTCCTCAGGCACGTTCACCCACCTTCTGCCCATTCTCTTTCTTTCCCTCACATTCTTTATTCCCCCTCTCCCTTCTTCTTCCCTCCTCTAATTCCCTTGCTGTCGCAACCTCCATTTCCATCTCTATCACCAGCTCCCTCATCTTCCCGCCGTCACCATTAGCACCATTCCCTTCGCGCCCCACAACCCCCACCCGCCAGAACTCGACACCACCACACCACAATCGTACCTCCACCACTAGCCCACTTGCCCACCATCCAGCTTTGTCACGAGCAACCACGCCGCTTCACCCGTTCCTCCTTAGCCGAGGACTTGTAGGGCAGCCACCACCTCCGTCGAGTCTCTGTCCAAGCCGTGGTTGTCTTGTGTTTTCGTCACCATCTCGTCGCCATCGCCGTGAGCCCACCGACGTCGAAAACCGTGAGTTAACTTCCTAATCTTTTATTAGGCTGTTAATTGCGCTTAGGGGTGGTTAGATTAGTGCTAATGAGGATGGTTTAGCTCGATCCAGTGGATTTTTGGGTTATAGGAGCTAGATCTATATAGGATTTTAGCTTGCATGTATGCTACGATGTGTGGGAAGTCTTGCATGTGAGTTTCTTGAAGGTTTATGGCTACTAAGCTTGCAAGGGACGTGCTCAAAGGAGCTGAGTTTGGATTTCTCTTCAGATCTATTTATTGGACAATCGTTGTTTGCTATTTTCGTGAGTTAAAATGTGCTATGATTTTGAGGTTGCTTTATTCTTGAAAAATGTTGTAAACATCTTTATTTATGACCTATATTTTACTCGTGATTTTCTGGATTTAAAAGAACAAGATTTGAGTTTCGTTGCATGTAAGGCAGAATCTCGTTTTGTGCTGGAACCCATGACCTTTTGGTATTTAAAGAATTTTTATCAACTCTTAAGGTTCGATTTTTGAAAGAGTTTCTTCACAAAAAGTTTCATCACATCTTGAAGTTTAACATAGTCAAATTTAGACCGAGAACCTGTTTGTCGATGTTTCTGCCCTCAGAATTTACCGTTTTCATGAGTTTGAGGCTAGTTTTCTAGTATTTGGTCTATTTTATGCATTTTTTAGTCCATTTATTTATTTTCCAAATTTATTTGCTACTTAGTTTTTTTTTCACTTAGGATTTTGAGAGTACTTGTTTGATCTTTGGGAATTATCATTTAGCCTTCATCATTACATAAGACAGTTAGGTTGTCTTGTATAGGAGATGCAATTTCGAGTCCTCTAGGTCTAATGACTTGGTCTTTGACTCTTTATCTATCAGGGCGATGACTGACAATCGATGGTCAACAACCATCAACAAAACGTGAAGAGTGGATTTTGAATTTCATATTCTACTACATAGAACTGATGGGGGTAATTTTACACAACTGATTCAACATGGATCACCAAGTATACCAAGGAAAACGACAAATTTTCAGGTCCAATATAACATACAAATGTGAACTTGAGAAATTGCCATAAGGGATTCTAAGTCTAAGCCCGTCAATATATCTAGTTGGACTCATATTTACTCAAAAGCTTAAACCAATGAGTTATGGGCCAACTAGAATATGTTAACTACTACATACCATATCAATTCTCCGATGTGAAACTTCTTTAACACAACTAACTCACACTTGCATCCTAACAATCTCCCTCTCATGTGTGAGCTTAGTTTTAGGTTTGCTCCCCCTTAATTCAGGCATCATTCTGCATCAACTTCCTAAGAACCTGCGTTGCCGCACTACAACATCCATCTACCTGAAAATCACAACCATTAGCTCTGATACCATTTGTTATAGATCGGTAGTTCCTTGGTCATGGAATAGCCCATTCAACGCTTGGCGAGCAGAATTTTGCCAAGCTAGCCTTCTTTCTATAGTTGTTTCAAAGAACAATACGATGAATAACTTCTTTATATAAGATTGTACTATTTAACTCAAGCATCTAGTTCATCAAGCAAAACAACAATCTACTTTAAGTTCAAAAACATATTTCGGCCTGCCATGGCCTCATCAAGAGAGCGGCATTAGCTCTCGACCAGTTTGTGCTTGGAAGGCCAACCCCACCTTCAGAGCTCCTAAGTAATATAATTATTCGATCCTAGAACTCTTAGCACTAACTGTCCTAACGCCACTCTCATAGACTAATTGTGTTCATCCCCTCTACATCACTCGCTCTTCACCCAATAACCCTATGTTCCACTCACAAGTGTCACAATTAAAAGAGGATTCACAGATTGTGATATTCTCCCCTACTCAATTCCGCAACACCCTCATTACAGCTGTTCTGTCACTTCCTTGTGTTCCCTTAACCATCAATACCAGTCCTTATGACTTATATAAATGGCAATGCTTGCTCAATAGAACAAGTCACTTCACTTCATTAGTTGCTTCCCTTGATCAAATCCATTTACGAATCTCTAGTCACTTGTGCTCCCTGAAAAATGTAGCATCCCTAACCAACTGCATGAAAAAGCTAGTATAAACACCTGAGGAGGTGAATAGGTATAAAAACGATTAATCTCAAATTGCAGTAAAAATATTTTTCTAAGTCTGTTGAACTAGAGACTTTGAACAGAGATTCAGACTTAAGCAAATAGAGTGAAAATCATAAATGTATCATGGTAGATAAATTAAAGAAGTTCGGGGAATAGAAAATGAACACAAGATTTATAGTGGTTTAGTTTAGATTAAGCCTACGTCCACTTTCCCATGTTGATAGCATTCTGGCTAGTTTTCACTAAGAATCAAAAGAGAATTACAGCAATATATCATTGACTACTTAGTAGAGAATTTCCAATACTCTCGTTAAGTCACTCTTTAGTGTTTTTCTCTCTTTCAAATACATGTTTGAGCACTCTTGAAGAAGAACAAATGATTTGAAAAGCTTCAAACTTTGGAATTCTATCTTTCACGCTCTCTCTCCAATGACAAGTAAAATCTCTTTAAGTACTCCTCCATGCCTTTTGTGACCGTTGACACTTTCCAGAGGAATCCTTCCAATCAACCCGTTGGATATAATCAATTAAGAGAATCTTGAGCCGATTTAAGATCAAGATGAAAGTTCAACAATCCTAGTCGCCCATACAAACATGATCTTGGTTACCATAAGTAGAATATTTCCAAATAAACTTGTCTTCCAAAAAGATTATACTGGTCCGTGAAAGATCCCATCAAAAATATCGAAAAGGTAAGTGGGATTTCATCCAGAAGGCCATATATATCTTGTTCATACTGAAACCTTGAAGGAAGAAAAATAATCCTGAGTCTGATTATATCTTCAGTCTTCACTTGAGTTCAGTCTAGATCTTCATCAGAGTGGAGCAGACTTCTAATGAAGAATAGACTTTGAGAGAATTCCCTAGAAGTCTAGTATACCTTAGAATGAGAATAGAAAAGTTTTGCCCACTTCAAAATCTTCTAGGAGTTTTCTCAACACTGCGCACCTGTTGTTGCACCTTCTTTTGCCTACTAAGCTCCTCCTGATCTCTGCAAGGCAATGAAGGGTATCTCTTGTTAGAAACGTGATAATAGACCTCCTCTTAAGATTCACCCATTGATCTAGGAACATTATCCCCATTCAATGGGTAATTTGGTTCATTCATGTGCCCCCATTGTCATCCTAGAAGCTAGACGAGAGTCAGACATTGTCTAAGCCCTCCTGGCCCAGGCGATCACTCTCCACCCTCATAGGTTCAGGAAGACCACAAGCTTTTCCTCGTATCACCCATCTCCTAGAGGGATCCCTACTTTGATACCATTTATCCTGTCAGCACATAGTAGAAGTCTGATACCTTCATTTAGAGAGATCGTCAAGAGGGAGCCCAAGTCCAAGTGCGTCAACATATCCAATTAGACTCACCTTCACTCAAAAGCGTAAGTCAATGAGTTATAGGGTAACTAGAATATGTTAAATACTCCATACCATATTAATTCTCTGATGTGAAATTCTCTAACACAACTCACTCACCCGTGCATCCTAATAGAAACAACTCTTCAAACAAATTTGATGGCCTTCTACCTTGCCTTCTTTCTATACTCGACTATTTTTCTCTCTAGTATTCTCCCACTTCATGCGAGCCATTTAGGCCTTCCTATTTCAAATACAATGTATGCTATTGAAATCCCAATGACGGTTCCCGATGCATAACCAATCCACATTACTTTTTGGTCAAACCAACTCTCATGCACTTCATGTTTGAAAGTTGATGGGGAAGATGGTGGAGGAGGTTGAACATCATCAGGGCATGCATTTGGCAATGGAGTTCCACATAAGCCTAGATTCTTGTTAAACGAGTCTCTTGAAAATGTGCCCAATTGCTTGACTTGAGGAATTCAACTAATGAGTTGGTTATTTGAGAGGTTTAAGTATGCTAAGAAAATCAAATCTCCCAATTTACTAGGAATTCCTCCAATAAGCTTGTTTGAAGAAAGATTGAGCCATTCAAGATTAGTCAAGTTCCCAAGAGTCGGATGGAACCTATATGTGGTTATGAGTAAGATTGAGCCCTTTGAGAGAGTGAAGATGTCCAATAACTCTAGGAATATCCCCTTGGAAAGAGTTGTGCGACAAGTCAATGGCTGTGAAGATGGTCAAGATCTTCACTAGCTCAATCTTTAACCCTTTCATGGTCACGATTATAGAATTTTCATATAGTGTCATTCGAAAGAACTGTGTCATATACAAGGATTTCTCCTGCTCATTTTCGCAATTCATCATGCCTTTAAGGTTCATGAACAAGTTGGCTGGCAAAGGACCGCTAAAGTTGTTGTTGGAGAGGTCTAAAATGCGTAACCTAGGAAAGAGATGAGATCCCCTACGGATATTCAAAAGACCCATCAAATTATTGGACCTCAAAATAAGTACTTTTAGTTGTGGGAGTGTTCCCAACCATCTCGAGAACATATCCACTATCTGGTTTTCACCAAGATTCAATACTTCCAGATGTTTACATTTGACAAAAGATCGAGGCATTGTGCCTTCAAATTGATTTCGACTCAAGTCAAGAGTCATCAATCTATTTCTAGAAGAAAATGATTGAGGAATTGTGCCTCGAGAAGATTACTTTGCAAGTTCAAAACTAAGAGAACAGTGCTAAAATTTACTAAGCACTGAGGCAACCTACCCAATATGCCATTGTTAGATAAGTCAATAAAAACAAGCTTAGTGGCATTGCAAATCAAAGAAGGGATATTTCCTATTATATTATTACTTGCAATGGAATAATAATTTGTGACGGAGATGGAAGTGGAATTTGCCCTCCAAAGTTGTTGTTGGATAAATCTATTGTGGCCACCGAGGTGTTCAAGAAGAACTCGTGGGCCACCATCCAACAAAATTGTTGTTGTAAATAATTAAACATCTAAGAGCAGGGAAGGAGAGTCCAAAGCTAGTGAGGTCAATCATACCATGAAATTTGTTGGATCACAAATGAAGGTGCTCTAGGTGCGATGCTTCTAGCCAATGTGGGAAGATATCACTAAATTCATTGTGATCGAGATCTAGTGATAATAAGCTCACGCATTTGACTAGGGAGCGTGGTATTGACCCTTTTAATTTATTGATGCTCAAGTTAAGATATGTCAGAATGGTTATATTACCCAAACACGGTGGCATATTCCCAAAGAGATTATTGTTAGGCAAATCCAAATACCAGAGCAAACTCAACTGGCAAATCAAAGAGGGAATCTCACCTGTAAAACCATTGTGGGAGGTAATAAAACTTGAAGTAGAAGGTGAAGGAATCTGGGTGGTCCTTGGAATTTATTATTACTCAAGTCTAAATACTTGAGATTGGTTATATTACCAAAACATGGTGGTATATTCCCAAAGAGATTATTGTTAGACAAATCTAAATTCAGAAGTGTACTCAACTAGCAAATCGAAGAGGAGATTTCTCCATTGAAACCATTGTAGGAGGCATTAAGTTGAAAAGTAGAAGGTGAAGGGACTGGGAGTGGCCCTTGGAAATTATTGCTACTCAAGTCTATAGTCCATAGGTTGGTTATATTACCAAAACATGGGGGCATATTCCCTGTGAGATTATTGTTAGACAAATATAAAGACTGGAGTGAACTCATCTGGCAAATCGAAGAGGGGATCCTACTAGTGAAACCATTGTGAGAGGCATCAAAGTAAGAAGTAAAGGTGGAGGGATTGGGAGTGGCCCTTGAAAGAGTTGTTCTGAAGGTAGATATATGCCAATCGCTTCCAATGAAATTGTTTTATACCTCCCTCTAGAAGGTTATGAGAAAGATCTAATGTTTCCAATGTATCTTGGCTTATTCCCCAAAACCATCTCGGGATCTCCCCACTTATCCTATTGTAAGAGAGGTCTAAGTGTGTTAATCTTTTTAACGAATTCAAGATATACGGGATCTTGGTCAAGCTGCAAGAAGACAACTGCAACACTTCAAGCGTTGGGAGAATGAGGGAGCTATCAGAATGGAGAGCGCCATGAAAGCAATTGCATCTAAGATCAAGACTAATGATGTTACCCGTAACATTATTGCACATGACACCATCCCACGAGCAACAATCTCCGCCGTTGTTCCATGAGTTTGCCTTTGGATAAGAAGGGACCCCATCATACTCACAAACAAAGTCCAATGCCATGCAATCAAGTAGGAAAGAGTTCTTAAAAAGGAGCAACGCATCGCGCTGGCCAACAGGGCAAAGTGTTGAGGCAAAGGAAAGGGAGGAATGTAAGAAAAAGAAGCAACAGAGGAGGCTGAGGATTTGATTCCACCCCATTTTTCAGTTTAGCATTCAAGTGAGTTTATTGGTGGTGGAGAGTGCTTCTATTATATAGCCCTTATCAAGTGTGAAGTCATTGACACGAGCCTTCGCTAGAAGCTCTATTGGTGGGCTCACAACATGTGTTAGCTATTCTAAAAATCAATAAGTCATGTTCGACAATGCAACCTTTCAGATTTTTCCCTTCAGCATACGAGTGAGTTTATTTCTTGTGTGAATAGGGACTCCGCTTAGATAGACTTCTAATAAAATACTTCTCTAAAAGGTAGTTGGTGGCCGCCCGTAGACCTCAACTTCTTTTTCGATAGGCGAATTCCACTTGCCTTCTTCTCTGAAGGGTCCGTTGGCGGGCTTCTGTAGACTACAACTTATTCTTTGATAAGACAAGTCCAACTTGCCTTGCGGATCAGGAGCTTCCGCAAACTTCAACTTATTCTTCGATAAGTGTGACATCCCGATTTTTCTAATTCTATTTTCAGCTAATTGAGTCGGGCATTTCATATGTGCATATAGTTCGTCTCTCTAAGTTGACCACTCATGAGAGGACTAGCCTATTGAACGAAGCAATTAAGGGATTTTAACGCGTCAGACTTGGGGATTGATCACCCTCAGGTCGAATGTAAGAAAATTTCCCTAAAAGCTACCCGGTAGATTAGCACGCGCTAGAATCGCACCAAATTGAAATCAACCGTGAAATTGAGATCGAATTCAGAAATTGGAAGTCAAGGTGTGTCACAAATCAATTTAGAATCATTAACTCATCTCATCTTCGGAAGATTTTTCATGTAATCAGAATTTTTCAGAAATTAAAATCAAAGAATGGCTATTTTGGCTCGAGAAATTAGTAGGCTCGCCTTTGGTCTTGCTTTTGGGACTTAAGTTGGTTATACGAATAAGTGAAGATGTGAATTGAAGTGTTGTGATATTGGATTAATTTTATGGACTTCAATTGGACTCAATTGGAAGAGAATTGATGGGAATTGAAAAAATTGGATGCACAAAGTTTCATGCCCCAACGGAAAAATAAAATGGACCCATTGAAATAGGTTGTAGAGGAAATAAGTTAGTGAATGATGACATTATGGGGTGATGTCATGGTGGGTGGCCAATTGGTGGAGATCTTGACAAGTGGAGGGGTGGATTTAATCCCCAAAAAGTGAAGGGTCCCACCACTTCATCTTCAACCTTGGGACTTCTTGGACTTGGGGAGGGAGAAACCGACTGAAAAACCAGCGAGCTCGACGCCCCTCCACCCGCCGCCGCCCGCACGTCGCGGAGCCGCCACCGCCGCCATCGCCGCCGCCGCGCTTGTCCGCACACACCTCGCCCGCTCGCCTCTCCGCCGCTTCTCCCTTCGCTCGCCGCCCAACAGCAGGCTAGCAGCCCGCACGCCCCTTCGCCGCTCGCTCGGTCGCTCGATGCCATCGTCCGTGCGGGACGCGCGTCGTCCTTCGTCGTCCCGAGCTGCCCACCGTTGCCAAGCCCACCGGAAAGTCGCCAGAGCTACCGCCAGTCACTACTCGAGCAACCGCCGGTCCTCCTCCACCGTTCCTCTGCCCGAATCGCCGCTAAACCACCTCTGTTCGACCGTGAGCAGCAGCTGCAGAAAATGGGTTTCTCAGCCCCTTCTTGGCCCGTTTCGGCCGACTTCCCGACTCCGGATGCTTGGCCCACTTTGAAGAAAGTTATTCCCCTCAACATCCTCGTCATTTTGGTTCACTCGGCCCCCTAATCCGGTGAGTTTAGCTCATTAAAACTTGATTAGAGAGTTAATGATGCTTTTGGTGTGCTTAATTTATCTTAAGTGTTATTAGGTGGTTAGTTTAATTTATTTAAGTGTAGATTATATTAGGGTGCTTAATTAAGTTAAAGGGTGTTTAATGTAAGGTTAAGTGAATGTTTATATTAATATAAACCTTGATGTGACTTAAAGGAATTTATTTTTGATTTATTTAAGTATTCCGAAATTATTAAATAATTTAATAATATATATTTATTCGAAATTGTTAAAATTTATTATTTAATTAATTTCGGAATAAATTTAATTATTTATTAAATTCGAAAATTTCGTCTGACCTTATTTGCTCGAATTTCGTGTTGATCATCGCTGTGTAGTCAAATTTTGAAATTGATGATTGGATATTATAAATTGAGTGTGGATCGTGAAAATATGGATATTATTATTTAATTATTTTCGGAATAAATTTAATTATTTATTAAATTCTGAAAATTTTGTTAGGACCCTAAACTCTTAGAATTTTTTTATGATCGTTGCTGTGTATTTAGAATTTGAATTTGATGATTGATTGTGGCAAATGGAGTGTGATTGAGATAAATAGGGATTCTTTTTATAAAATCTCAAGTGTCAAAATTTGATGGAAGAACGACCGTATTTAACCACCTGTTAAAGGTAATGCCCAAGTGGGGCTATGAATTACCACCTATTAGAGGTCGGGGCCGTGAATTGCCACCTGATAAAATTCGCGCCCAGTGGGGCCGTGAATTACCACCTATTAGAGGTCGTGCCCATCGGATCGGGATCTACCACATTTTAAAGGTTGTGCCGAGTGGGGCCGTGATGCCACTAATTTAAATTTTTCCCAGTGGGGCCGTGAATTACCACCTATTAGAGGTCGTGCCCATCGGGCCGGGATCTACCACCTTTTAAAGGTTGTGGCCGAGTGGGGTCGTGATACCACTAATTCAAATTTTGCCCTGGGGCCGTGAATTACCATCTAGTAGAGGTCGTGCCCATCGGGCCGGGATCTACCACCTTTTAAAGGTTGTGTTGAGTAGGGCCGTGATGCCACTAATTCTAATTTTGCCAAGTGGGGCCGTGATTACCACTAAATGTTAGACTTACTTGTAGGGTCATGATTGGAGGCAGTGATTGATTTGCTAGAATGACATGTAATTGGCCAAGTCGATTGATCGCTGAGACGATCCAAGTGGTTGAATTGTTCTGATAATGTGGTTGTACCACGGTTGTTTGGTTATCATAATTGCACGTGATTGAATTATATAAACTGTGCTAACCTGTAGATGAAAACTAATGCGAGGTAAGTCTTTTGTGTGATATGGCTAGGCCACCCGGGGCGTATTTTCTTTTTAATGGAGGTTTAGGGGGTTGAACTTGCTAAGACATTGTCTCATCCCGATTTTGGGATTACAATTCCAGGTCTCTGGTGGACGGAGTGGCCAAGTAGCTTTGGTTGGCCTTGAGGAGTTGTAGAGGTGAAGTCATAAGAAATGGAGAGCGTGTCCGACTTGTAGATCGTAGGATAGTTCCTTTTCTAGAGCCGGTTTTTTGTAGATTTTTTACCGTAAACATCTGTTTGTAATTATGTTGAATCATGAAAGTGTTATGTTGCGGTTTTGCTTCCTGCTTTTCTATCCCGTATTTCATTGTCAGGGGTTTTATAATACGTTCCGCTTGCGCAATAATAAATAAATGGGGTCGGCGACACTACCTGAGAATGTCGCATTTGCATGACCATGGTGGGATGTTGGCGCGCTCGAGGTTCGGGGTGTGACAATAAGACAAGTCCAACTTGCTCTGTGGGTTAGGAGTTGAACAAGATTGATCTTTCTAAGGGCGCGCATGATAAAATTTCTACTTTTCTATTTTTCTATTTCTCTATTCCCTGGAACAGGTTTGGAACAAAAATCCGTTTGGTAACACAATTTGATTTTTCAATTTATTGAACAGATTTCTATTCCAGAAATAAATTTGAAAAAGAAATCATAAGCTAAAATTTTTAACTTCTCAATTTCTGAAATAGAAATTAAGAAATCAATTTCTGGCCAGAAATCAATTTCTGTTCTAGAAATCAATTTCATGCGTACCTTAAGAGTCCTTGGATATTTTTTACTACCAAACAAGGGGAGCAACTTGCTTCACCATGGATTAAGTATCACATGAATCTCTCTCTCTCTCTCTCTCTCTCTCTCTCTCTCTATATATATATATATATGAGCTCTTTCTCGAGATAAGTTCTTCCTTTATTACCTTCCAGTTTTTTTACTAGTTATTTTTCGTTTCATTTATCAGGGCAAACATGAGTAGCATATCAAAGTTAATTCCTCATAGATTTTGAGAGCACTTATTTGATCTTCGTGAATTGTCACATAGCCTTCATCACTATACAGTACAGTGTATTCCTCAAAGGGTTGTCTTGTATAGGAGACGCAATTTTAGGTCCTCTGGTCCTGATGACTTGGTGTTGGATTCTTAATCGAACAGAGCGATGACTAACCATCAATGGTGGACGACGAACAATGAATTATGAGGAGTAGAATTTGAATTTTATATTCTGCTACATAGAACCGACAGAAGTAATTTTGCATGTCCGATTCAACAGAGTTCACAAAATACTGAATGAAGCAGCAAATTTTCTCGTCCAAAATAACATACAAGCAGATTGAATGCGACCTTCATTCGATGAACAGAAACGTGTGACTTGGTCATTAGGAATCAGAAACTAAATATATTCCGAGGATTAAAAGAAAGACTAAGAGCTAGTCCTAATTGAAAAAAGGGGATTAGCCATTTTCTCATTTATTGCTTGAAATTTCTCGCCCTGGACAGTAAGCAATAAGCCAACAGGCTCATTAACGAATTTCTAGGCACAAAATATGATAGAAAAGGTCAAAGATCGTTAGCGCGATAGTTCACAAATCTAAACTAAATCGCAGATTCCCTTGGCCAATCTATAGTAACTTGAGACTACCTTCTCTCATTAAATCGAGTTAAATTATATTATTCCTTGCAATTCTTGAATATTAAAATGAACTATGCCCGCCTCCACCATAGCATGTGCGTAATTTGTACAGTCTTCTAACGTGAGGAAATTTAGGTGAATGTTTAAAATTTGTCATTTGTTAAGATGTTTTGCTGACTATTTAGAACAAGGAATGAGCCATTTCAACGAATTCATTTTAGTAAGATGCAGCTTGTTCATGTTGTCGAGCCATTAGTCGACGTGCTTGGTCAACCTTATCTCTGAACTAGATATATTATGAAATGAACCATTACATCCTCAAGTCTCAGGTATCTATAATACATATTTCAATAGTAAAACTAATTTGATAAATTAGAGATGTTTATGCCATAAAGTTTTCCTTTCTTTATATTGGAACCACTGTAGATCAAATGCTCCCTCAGTGTCAGACCATTCTTGTTGGACTGCCAGATCATCAAGAGACGAGCCGTTGATGAGCGAAGTCGGTATTTTGGAACGGCATGAATGTGAAGATTTCTCGGTTGTAATTATAAAAGATTATGCAGGTCCGTTTCAAATTCATTCGGATCTTTCTTTGGTATCATCTCTTTACCAGACTTTTTACTATTGAAATAAAAGGTTTTCTGCTTAGGGCCGATTCGGTCCTCAAGAGTCAAATTCATCGTTTCCATGAGTTTCGGGCCACTTTTCTAATATTAGGTCTATTTTATGCATTGTTTCAGCCCATTTATTTATTCTCCAAATTTCTTTGCTGCTTAGGTTTTTTTTTTCTTCGATTAGGATTTTGAAAGTACTTTTTTTTACCTTTGGGGAATTGTCGTCAAGTGATAACTCTATAAAAAAGAGAGTTATTTTACCTATTTTAGGCAACAATTAATGCATTATCTATGAGAAAATATTTGAATTTCCTTCTGATTATTTAAATTTTCCTTGTTTATGCAGAATAATGAGATATGGAGAAGATAAGGAAAAGAATGGCAATTATCAGGAATTCAAATAAAAGCAGCGATGGAAGATGGATATCAAATCAGGAAATTCTTAATTTTGTTCCCTAATGTTATCTACAAGTAGATATTTTAGATTTCCTATAAATAGGAAGAGAGAGCAGCTAGGGTTTAGAGGGGGTTAGATTGTTTTTCATTCTTCTAAGAGTTTTTCAAGTATTTTGAAGAGAAGACAAAAGTGGTGATAGAATTCTTGTCCTTTGATTCAAGATGCTGGGTTTGATCTATATTTTTATTTTTATTTCTTATTCTACTATGTTCTAATTTTCTTTTGTTAGGCTAAGATGTAGCCTAACCATGATGATATGAATTTCATGATTTTTATGTTTTACAATTGATTTCATTCATGTGAGTTATATATTATTGCGTTTAATGATTTTGAGTGACTGGCCACCACTTGAATGATTTGATATGCATGTTTGAGACTGAGAGGTGATAATATGCAATTGCTCATTATAATATATAACCATGAATTAAACATGGATAGAAATATACCGCGTTATTTGTGTAGTTTTCGGTGATAAAGTGATCCAAAAGACTCATTGTAAATTGGGAATATTCATAGTTTTTAATGCACTCATGTTTATTTTAATTCACATAGAGATATAGTGGATTAATAAGCTGAGTAGGTTTGCTATACCTAGAGATAGGATAGTAAATAGATTAGGAAATTCCGCTATCACATGTTTGATATCGTTCTTGTATTCACAACAATATGAAATTCATATATAGTGGTTATGGTGAAATCGGATGCTCTAACATATTTATCTGATTGATTTTACTGCATTTAGTCTACAAATTTCGTTTTTAATTCATTCTTAATTATATTTTGATTTGTTAGATAAATTTTAGAATTAGCCTATTTTAGTATTTAATTGGTTTATTAATCATCGATCTCCGTGGAACGATACTTTATCTCATCATTATATTACTTGTTTGATACGTGCACTTGCGTTTAGAATTTTACGAACATCAAGCCTTCATCATTTTATAAGACGGTTTATTCCTCATAGGTTGTCTTGTATAGGAGATGCAATTTCAGGTACTCTGGGTCCAATGACTTGGTCTTTGTCTCTTTATCTGCCAAAGCGACGACTGACAATCGATGGAACTGATGGAAGTAATTTTGCACGTCCGATTCAACACGGATCACCAAATATCGGAAAAAAAACAGCAAATTTTTTGGTCCAATGTAACATACTAACGTGACCGAACGTGACCTTGATTCAATGACCAGAAGCTTGCGACATGGTCATTATGAATTAAAAATTAATGGATGCAGACGATTAAGACATAGACAAAGATAGATCTAGTTCCAATTAAAAGGATAGAATTAGCCATGCTCTCATTTATTGCTTGAAATTTCTGGCCCTGGACAGTAAACAATAAGCCAGCACACTCATTAATGAATTTCTGGGCACCAAATACGATAGAAAAGGTCAAAGATTTTTAGCGCCATGCCTCGCAAACTAAACTAAATCTCAGATTCCCTTGGCCAAATTATAGTTACTTGAGACTGCCTTCCTTGAATAAGTCGAATTAAACCATATTATCCCTCAAAATTCTTGACAATTTTTAATTGAACAGAGTCCAGCTCCATCATACCATGTGATCAATTAGTACAGTAATCTAATGTGAGGAAATATGGCTGAATGTTTAAAATGTGTCATTTGTAAAGATGTTTTTTCCGTCTATTTTGGAGCAAGGAATGAGCCATTTCAACGAATTCCATTGGAGTTTAGTAAGGTGCACCATGTTCATGTTGTCAAGCCATAAGCTGGCATGCTTGGTCAACCTTATCTCTGAACTAGATAAATGACGAAATTGACCATTGCATCCTCAAGTCTCATTTCTCTATTAAATATGCTTAAATAATGGTACTGATATGGTATACAAGAGATGTTTGCACAATAAAAAGTTTTTTTTTTTTTTGGTCGGAAATTAGGCATTCTTTCATTTATAACAAGGATTACAAGTAGACAATAAATTAGCTTCAGAACATAAAATATTCAGAAGGGGTTGTGGTGGCGCATATAACCAATTTATGGGTAAAGACTTGAGGCGATGCGCTTTGGCGATCCAATCGGCTGCCTAGTTTGCTTCCCGGGGGCAGTAGGAGATTTTTACCGATGAAAGCTAGTGAAGGATCTCTCTGATTTCGGCCAATAAATTCATCACAGCCCAAGGATCAGCAACCCGACCCAAACTGGCCTCCACGAGTGCGACGTTATCACATTGTACTTCGCAGCTTCTATCTTCAAATTGAACAGCACCCACTTTACTTCCTCTTCGTTGGTTCAGAAAGTTCAATGTGTGCAAGAGTGCTAGGGTTTCGGCATGCAGAGAAGATGTAGCCTGAATCTCCTCAGCAAATCTGTCAATCAACAAGCCGTTCGAGTCTCGAATGATCCCAGCTACCGAGCTTTTTTCTTCTCCCTTCTTCCAAGAGCAATCTACGTTCAGCTTGAAGCTGGTGCTATTTGGAGCCATCCAGAACTCTGCTATGTCCGACTCGCTGGATTGCTGCTATTGTTTCTTCTGGTTCCATCTGGAGAACGCCCGGACCTGAGTGTGAGCAAGATCTACAATTGATTCGGTGTTGGGAGGTCGAGATCTGAAGATGTAGTCATTTCGGAGCTTCCATATCAACCAGATCGTGCTTGCCACCATGTCTGCCGAAGGTAACTCTGTTTTTGTGTTGAAGAACTCGCAAACCACTTGTCAATGCGGGTTAACATGACGCTTTGTTGTATAGGTTAAGGCGTGGGTCAAGCCATATTTTCCTTGTCTTTTTGCACAAGAAGAACAAGTGTTCTGCTGTGTCTGGATGGTGGAGACAGAGTGGACACAGGGGATCAGGTAATATTCTCCTTCTGTAGAGATTTTCCTTAGTCGGGATTGCATTTTGACATATGCTCCAGAGAAAGAATTTTATTTTAGGGGGAATTGGAGTGTCCCATAGCCTAATCTAGAGGGATCTAGGTGACTTATAGGAGGTTGTTGCACTGTTGGGGTCAAGATGATTAATCGTTGAACATACTCTGTTATAGCCACTTTTTACTGTGTAAGACCCTGAATGATTCCCCATCCAGATGAGCCTATCTGGCTATGATTGAGCACTGAGTGGAGTTGAAAGAATTTCCTGTGCAACTTATTCATCAAAGAGCGTTTGAACTTTAGACTCCTCCCATAGCCTCCTATCATTGTTCATTAGTTCAGCTACCATCTGAGGATCATCCTTGTTTACCGGTCCTCCTATCACTCCTCTTGGAAGCCATCTGTCTCTCCATATGTTAATACTGTGCCCATCTCCCACTATCCACTTCACCTCCAGTTCTAAAGTCTCTCGGCCAATAAGAAGATTGCGCCACCCCCAAGAGGGCCTTTGTCTTGTGTTAGCCTTCCATAGGTCCCCATTTGGATAGTATATTCCTTTTAGGATTTGGCCCCATAGAGCTGAAGGTGATTGTGAAAGTCTTCAGGCTTGTTTGGCTAACATTGCCTTGTTGAAGATAATTAGGTCTTTGAACCCAAGACCCTTGTTGTCTTTTCTGCATTTCAAAACTTCCCATTTCTTCCAGTGCATTCCTCTCTTGGATTCGTTTTGTTTCCACCAGAAAGCTGCTATCCGTTGTTCTATGGCTTTACAGACTCAGATTGGAATTTTGAAAATTAACATAGAATACTGAGGAAGAGCCTGTGCCACGGCTTTTATCAAGATTTCTTTGCCAGCCTTAGATAGTAGCTTTTCTTTCCAACCTTCAAGCTTCATGTTCATCCTCACCAGAATCCATGAAAACATCTCCTTTTTTGTTTGTCCCCAATCAAATGGAATTCCCAGGTATTTCCCTGTTTTGTCAATAATAGGTACTTGCAATTCATAGGCCATATTACTCTTTAAGGATTCGGGGCAACCCTTGCTGAAGAACACTCCTTATTTGTTTAGATTGATAGCTTGACCAATCGCATAACAATATTGGTTCAAGAGATTTGACAAATTTTGGCATTCTGTAACTGTCCCATCCATAAAATTATTGCATCATCGACGAATAAAATGTGAGACAATGTAGGACAATACCTGTTTAGTTTTATTCCTTTGAGGTTCCCATCTTCAATTGCTTTGTGCGTCATCCAGGAGAAAACATTAGCCATTAATATGAATAGGTAGGGCAACAAAGGATCTCCTTGTCTTAATCCCCGTGTGGGTGTAAAATACCGGGTTTGATCGCCATTCACTTTAACACTAAATGTCACCATGGAAACACATGTCATGACCAGCTCAACCCATCTTGCACTAAACCCCATCTTTAGCATACTCATTTTTAAGAAATCTCACTCCACCCTATCATAGGTCTTTTTCATATCCAGTTTAAGAACTGCTTGGAATTTCTTCTTTCTTTCTTTGATTCTCAGCTAGTGCAACACTTCTTGAACTATAAAAATGTTATCTTGTATTTGTCTTCCTTTAACAAAGGCACTTTGTTCATGGGCTATTATCTCATCAAGCCATGGTTTCAATCTATTTGCTAAGACCTTTGAGATGATTTTGTAGGTGAAGTTACAAAGACTAATTGGCATGAACTGACAAATACTTTATGGGGTTTTGACTTTGGGAATTAGGGTTATGTAAGTCTTGTTAAGAAGGGGGTCAAACTCACCTGATTCAAAGAAGTTTCTGACCATATTCAGCACATCCAGCTTGATCTCTTCCCAATAATGTTGGTAAAATTGTCCATTCAAACCATCCGGGCTAGGGGCTTTAAGTGTACCCAGCTGAAAAACCGCTTCTTTTACCTCTTCCATAGAGATTGGGATCATGAGGCTCTCATTCATTTGTGCATTAATGACAGTTGGACACATGTCCAGAATAGGTTGAAACTCTCTGGGACCTTCTGATTTATATAAGGAGCAGTAGAACTCCTCAATGTGTTGTTTTAATATTGTTTGGTCCCTACACCAAGTGTCTTCATTAAGGCGCAACATAGAAATTCTGTTTCGTTGTCTTCGTTGGACCGTGGTGGCGTGAAAATATTCTGAGTTCCTGTCTCCCCAACGCAGCCAATTTATACGAGACCTCATACCCCAATACATATTTTCCGACGCCAAAGTCGCTCAATATTTTCTTTAATTTCTTGGCATTCCTCTTTGCTGGAAAATTCAGAGTCCCCATTTGTGATATCAATGAGTTTCTTTTTTAAACTTCTAATTTGGAGAGAGGCGTTAGAGAATTTAGTTTTGCTCCATGCCGTCAATTCCCTTGTTACATGCTGTATTTTCTGGGACAAGTTTGTTTGATAATGCTGTTCACCTCCCCAATAACGTTTAATAATCTCCCCCACACTCTTCTTCCTCCATCTAGTAGGCTTAAAATTTGAATTCCTTTCTTCTTTTCTCCCTAACAGGATGTAGAGACAGTAAAAGTGGGCTGTGATCTGATCCAACCGCTGGGAGAGCCACCACTTCTACATTTGGGAATGTAATTCTCCACTCCATTGTTAGTTCATGCATTTCTAAAGTGATTAAGACTCTATTTGTTTCATGAAGAATATGATGTTTCTAGAAAATATTTCTATGAAGTTATTTTTCAAGAAAATGTAATTAATTTTTAGTGTTCGGCCAAAAACCTGAAAAGAAATAGAAAATATTTTCTTCTATTCAGTAAAGAAAATCCTTTCCTCCATAAACTCTTTTTCAATAATTTATTTTTATTTTTTAATGTAATTTTTAATTTTAATTTTTAAAAACTCAAATTTTAAATCTTTTCTTTTTTTTTTTTCTTTTCTTTCTTTCTTTTTGTCTTCTTCTTCTTCGACCGGCCGTCGACCAAGGCAACGATCGGCAATCAGTTGAAGGCAAGCTCAAGCTCGCCCTACGCTGGCAAGCTACTCCCCGATCGGCAAGCTTAGCAAGCAAAGAGCCAAATTGGCAGGCCTAGAGCCTTAGCTTGCCATCGATAAGGTAAGCAACAAGCCTCGAGCTCGCCCGAGGCCAACAAGCTCGAGGCTCGCCTATGGCCGATTGTTAGCGTAGTTTCAGCCAACAACCGGCCAAGATAGAACAAAAATAAAATATAAAAAGAATAAGAAAATGAATAAAAATTTGAATTTTTAAAAAGATTAAAAAAAAAAAAAGAAGGAAAAGTTAACATGGGTGTGAGATAAGAGAAGATGAGTGAGGAAAATGTTTTCCTCTATCTTAAAAAAAAAAATTATGAAAAATGTTTTCCCCAACTTCATTTTCCATGAAATGAATATCGGAAAATCCTAAAAACATTATTCTGGAAATTATTTTTTATGAAATAAATGGAACCTAAAATTAAATAACATTTTATACTAACTCACAATGAAATAAGTACATTAAATGTATAGGTTTACTTTTTGTCAAGTCATCATGTCCCCGTATTTGAAGGGGGCCTCATTCTACTTATAATGCAGGATTTTTATGTGTTAATTTAAAATGTTTAGCATCAAAGGAAAGTCCATTTTACAAGCTGAAAAAAAGCCAGATGATCGATTAATTTGAGCGTGTTTGGGATGACTTTTCAATTATACATTTTACTTTGTTCAGTTATCACGGTGCATGCACTATAAAATGCGTCGACTCATAATAAATTTCAAAGAAAATACGTTTTTCACTTCAGGATTGATATTCGGTGGATGAGAATTACTTTTAAAAAGTTAGTTTAATCCTCCACTTCAGTAGGAATTATTGGACCAGTGCTGAATCATGTTTTTAATTTTCTTCGGGCATATGGATGTCCATAGAATTGATTGGTACTAGTCAATTTGTTTTCTTTCTCAGCGAATATACATCTGACGACCCTCCGGTCATGTACACATTGTACTCAAGAGTGTTTCTGAGGTTTTTTATGCAGACCAGGTCAGGCAGGGACATCATATATGTTAACTGTGTATTAAATTAGGATCGTTACAAATCTTAAAGAAGTTAAACCCGAGAGTGCTACAATTGTTTCATATGCAGTTGTCATGATCTCAAGGTTCCCATTACCAAAGGATTGTGCTCAATCGAAGAAGATCATCCAAAATCACCTAGGCTTCTAAAACGTTCTTAGGGATGGACGAAACGTGAGTTTTAGAGCTTTCTTGGCTTAAATGTTGGTAGGTGGTAGATGAGGAGATGCAATCTCCATCGTTATATCGAATATGAATCAACAGTTGGAATGAGAGATCTGTAGTATAAGAAGAGGTGCTGTCCCGCTAATTGTAATCATCCAAACATTTCATAATAGAGTTTTTCTCTCCCAAAGCTCTTCTCTCTAAAACTCTCTACAATCTGAGTAAGCGAGCAAACTTCTCTCAATACTAGTGAGCAAGTGAACTTCTCTCCTAGAGCGTCTCTCTCTAAAACTTAGCTTATTAGGTATTGTCTCTCTTTAAAACTTAGCTTAGTTTAGGTACTCCAACGATCCAAGGAGGTCTAAGTTGCCGCATGGTCTCAATCCCAAACGATCGGCCCATGACACAATCATGTTAGTTGAAACAAGGAAGAAGATAACGATCACAATCTCTCCGATAACGGTATTCTTAAAAGAGTGTCTCACTTACAAAGTCATCAAATCTGAAGCAACACATCTAACCACACTCACTATTGAAATGTCCATGTGAAAAGTGGGAAAAAGAAAACAAGAAAAAGATAAAAACTGCCCATGGACAGCACTAAAAACTGAGAAACACTTTAATAAAGTTGTCGCGACCAATTTTTTTCGGTGTGAACCACCTAAGGTTTTGGCTAATGGATTGTTAAGCCTAGACTTAACTCGGCTCTCCCAAGCCCATACCAATTCGCGACTTAGGTTTGAATTGTTAACATGCAATTTTTTAATTAGGAGTCGCCACTAATCTATTTTTGGTGGGTCGATTAGAAACCCAAGTAAAGTAATGGGAGATTCACTCTACTCCTACGAACTAGAGATTTATGAGTTCGGGGACTTGGTTACGTTATATTTCTCTAACGCTCTTTCGATACCTTTCTTTTATTTTGAAAAATGTTTGGCAAGCAGCTTGAATTGATTTTAAACTATCTTCCTAACATGTGAGGTGCTCATGCAGGTGCGCAAACCACCAATTTAACATCCAAGAAAGCAAATGAATAAATTGCAGAACTTACCTTATATCAACGAAAGCATCTGCGTTGTTAGTTTAGAATTCACATCAGCAGTCCTAAATATGATTTCTAATTAACACGCAATTTTTGTTTTTGTTTTCACTTAATTAATGAAAATCATGCGATATGCAATGCATGCCACTAATTTAACATGAAATGATATGACATGGCAACATGACTTAGCTATATGACCTAAGCAATATGACATAACTAAGCATGTAATCTATTCTAAGCATGAGATGATTTATTCTAAATAATTTTTTTTTGTATTTTCTATGAGATTCGAAATTTAAGAAATGCAACATTTAACTATGCAATCTAAATTAATCTAATGACCTAATTCTAATGACGGGCAATTTCTAATTAAATGCACCTAACAAAAATCACTAAATGACGTGCATTGTATGAAACTATGACGTGCACATGATTTTTATTTTCCTAACAAGCATGCAATCTATTTAGGAGAAATTATCTAAACCTATAATATGCAATCTTAGCATGCAATGACGCAAAGAATGCTCTAATTCTACATGACATATGCATATGACATTTTTTCTTTAAAAATGCAATCTATCTTAGAATTTGCAACTAATTTATCCTAAGACAAATTTTATGAAATTTCAAATGATCTATAGCTAGATTAAGATTCTATCTAATTTAAACTAGGATTAAGTCATATTAAATCCTAATTTAAACTAAGACATTATCTAAATCTAAAATGCCATTTATCTAAAAAGATGATCTAAAATGAAACATGCAATTCTAATCTAATATGCACAATGATTTTTTTATGTTTTTCTTTAATCTCGAAATTAAAATTAATACCTAATTAACATGCAATTCAAATAAAAAAAAATTAATAACCTAAATGAATGCACTTTCTTTCTTTTTTTGATTTTTATTTAAAAAATTCATAATAAGATTGCAAACCTAATCCTAATTAAGAGTTTTTTTATTTTTTATCTTACGAAAATAAGATTTGACTCAACCAACTTGACGATAGCAAATCAAACAAAAGATAAGATTCATATCCAAAAATTGACGAACCATATCTCGCGCATGAGATCGGGTTGGCCAATTTTAAATTAAATCGCGAATCGAATCTCGGGCTTGAGATTGGATTATCGATTTTTTGTAAGGGATTGCGAGTTAGATTTCGGGCGCAAAAATCGAACTGTCAATCCCTAACCCGAGGGACTTTTATATTGGGATCTCAATCACATATTTAAAGGGAACAATTTCACTAAAGAGATAAAATAGCAAAAATAATAAAACAAAAATAAGATAAAGAAAATACCTAAATTTTCTTTTGCTTTTTCTTTTTCCTTTTCTTTTTTTTTCTAAAAAAGAAAAAAGAAAATAAAGCCGGTGGCCGGTCCGGCGAGGGGGAATCACCGGCTAGGGTTCCGGCGAGGCTCCGGAGCGGCGTGTCGGCAGCGAGGCAACAGGAGCGTCGCGGGTCTGCTCGGGCCGGGAGGCGAAGCGGAGGCGGCGTCGGGCGGCACGGGCTCGCGTCGCGGGGCTGCGTCGGGGCACTCGGATCACGGGCCCGGCCCGGCGGGCGCTGCAGGGGACGGCGGGAGGCCTCGGTGGCTGCGATGAGGAGCTCCGCTGCCTGGATCGGGCTGTTGGGCGCGGCGTCCAATGAGAGAACCGGATCGGGGCGAGCGTCGCGGCGCGGAGCAAGGGCGGCGTCGATCGGGTCTTCAACGAGGCTCGGCACCGGTGAAAGGGAAGCGTCGAGCGGGTTCGGGCCTTTCGTCGTCGGGGACCTCTGAGCAGCACAAAGAAGCAGCTTCGTCGGACGGAACAGGCGTCACGGTGGAGGCGCTGCAGGGGCATCGGACGGACGGGCTGGAGCGGATCACCGGTGAAGGCGGGCAGCGTTGCCGCGTCCGGGGGCGGAAGGTTCGGGTGGTCGGGGCGGAACTAGGAAGGCTTGAGTCCTATTGGCGATTTGCATGCGGGTGGCGTCCGGAGTCGAACAGGCGTCGCGGTCCGCTCGGCGGAGCGGCTCGACTCGAGCTCGGGTCGTCGCGAGGAGGCGATCGGCGATTGCTGGTGTCCCGTCGCCGCGGGTGGAGCGACGGGCGGTGATGGGCAGATTTGGCTCGAGTCCGGTCTGCAAAGCTTTGGAGGACCGGAGCGGCAAATCAGGTTCCGAGCGAGTGCGGGGACGGAGGCCGAGGGTCGGTGATCGATGCGGCTGAGCGATGCAGGCACGGCCGGTGGAGGTGCGAGGGCGTCCGGCGGGCTTCGTGGCTGCGGGTGGAAGGCAAAACAGAGCCGGCGAGCGTGAGGGAGACGGAGACGATGAACAGCAAACGTCCCCTCACCTCTCGCCTTTTTACTTTTTACCTTTTTCCCCTCTCTCTCTCTCTCTCTCTCTCTCTCTCTCTCTCTCTCTCTCTCTCTCTCTCTCTCTCTCTCTCTGTTTTCTCTCTGCACACTTTCAAAACCTCACTTTTTGTGTTGACTTTTCAAAGGCACGAATGAAGAGCCACCGCACGAAAGAACTTTTTTTTTCTTCTTTTGTGTGTTCTTTTTCGAACTAGAGCTCGAGAGAAGCCCCCCTCTACGTCCTCGTACACGGTTGCTTTTATAGGAGGTAAGAGATAAGCTTCCGATTTCCCCTTCAAATCTACATCCGCGATACATTTTCACCAACCGATCACTATTGATAAAAATTTAAGATTATGATAAATATTTTCTCGAAATCCAAATCTCGCAAAGATAAATCACAATATCGCAATATTTTTTCATAAAATTCATCCCATACCGATAAGGATTCAAGATTAAGATGAGATTTTTTTCTAAATCCAAATCTTTCAAGGCCAAATCGCAATATTTTTAACCATTTGCCCTATCTAAAAAAGATTCATATCTCGGAAAAAATTTAAAATATTATATTCCTATGAGATAATTTTTAATTATTAAAAACGCGGGCTTGGGCCAACTCGTCGCTTCGTGGGCCCGATCCATCTAATTCGAACTCATCCGCCACCGGTCCAATAGATAAAATGCAAATTAAAATAAAATGCACCTAAAACTATATGCTATGCAATTAATTAATTAACTAATATTTTTTTAGGGGTTAAAATTAATCCCTAATTTTTTAATGCAACTAATAATTAAAAGGGTCACCAAAATTTAGGTGTCAACAAAAGTCCTCAAATTGAAGCTACAAATTTAGACCATACTCAGCTGCGAAAATGTCTAAGGAAATAAGCGGGAAAAAAGGGAAAAAAAAAAAAGATAAAGACTGCCCGTCGACAATACTAAAGACCGAGAAACTTTAACTTTGTTCAACTCTTCAATCGCTAATACTTCCTGCCAATGGAATGTATTAGCTGTCTGCTCTTAGGTTGAGCAGTAAGGGTTGGAGAAGGGCAATCACTCATTCTTAAAACCAACATTCTTAAGACCAAAGAGTCAGGCGGAAAAGGGGGGAAAGCTCTCCATTCCTGGTTCTCCTGTAACTGGATCCTCCGGAACCACAAAAATCCTTAGTTAGAATGGGATTCAAACTCAACACCCTTTGAGATTTTGAGAAGAGTTGCTCTTTGGAGGCCAATAAAGAGGATCTCCATTTTTCTCTGCCTGCACCAGATTTCGAATCCATCCATCGTACTCTTCTATGTACTCTTCAACTTGTTCATCCTCTCTTTGCGGGCCATCATAACTTTCTTCCAAGTTTGATTTTAGATTTGTCATAACTGGATCTGTTCTTGAACCCGTGCATAAGTGAAAGTTATAATTTTGTGTTCTCTACCTAAATTTTTTATAATAAAAAAATGCCATAACATACGGCTACCGTTAGGAAGAATAAACTCAGATGAAATCATCGCGTCCAGATTGTCAATGTGAGGAACAAGTTAGAAGACTAAATTCACCTTTCTCCTGCTCCATGAGTGGTTCCCCTTGTTGTCTTGCTGGAAGCCGTGGAGGCAGAAGCGGAGGTGGTGGAGGAGATGGAGCTGGAGGCAGTGGAAGCGGCATCGTCCCGAGTAAAACTGCATACTAATATTTTTTCCTCGGGAGTGAGCTTTTGGCAAGTTGAGAACACAAGATTTCTCTCGCCCTCAATATCCCCAAGCAAGTGCGGAAACTGTCAGTCACGCCAGTGCCACAGTGCAGTCCTCAGAAACATTGTCACGCACGAAGTAGAGACAAAGTTACGAGGACAACAGAAGAACAACCTCACTGACGACAGATACACGATCTTTGGATCCACCCAACACGCATTCCAGCGAGAGGGAGTCGAGTGCTACATAGAGACCCCAGGAGTACAAAAATCTTGCTCAAGAGAAATCATCCCTCCCTGTCCGGCGAATATAAATGTACCCAGAAGCCAAGATTCGGCCATGATTCTTATTATGGAGGAGGGAGGAGTTAAAGGCCCAAATTTAGCCAAATTTTCCCTGATTATTTTTTCCTCCGAGGGGAATATGCGCAATTATGAAGGAAAAAACAACATCAAAATTTGGCCCAAATTTAGCCAAATTTTCTCATTATTGAATTTGAGCATTTATATTGTTAAGCAAAATCAAATCAAATTTTCTATGAAAAATATTTTCAATTTCATTTTCAACTTTGAGGCAAATACTTGTCATTTTTTTTATAGAAAATATTTTCCAAGAATGTCATGTTTTCCACCAAATAAACGGCACCTTACTTTGTTATATCTTTCTTTAAAATAAACATATTCAAAATTTCTTTCAACTTCAAACTTTGGCCCTAATGAAAACCATCCATACATCTATATCTATATGTATAATAAAAGACTGGATACGATAGCTTTCCTGACTATCTTGGATGTCTAAATTTGATCAATTTCCATGTCTACATAAACAGACATGATCAACCCATATGACATGTGAGGACCAGAAGAAGACCCCCATCCTTCACCAAGGGCGACGCCGTGGAGATCCTCCACCCTAGCCTCCACGGTGCGCTCTACTTCGCCACCGTGCTTCAGTCGCCAGCCAGGGCCAAGAAGCTCATCTTCATTGAGTACTTGACCCTGATGGACCCTGATGGGCGACAGCAGAGGCGGCCCGGAGCAGCGGCTTAGGGAGTACGTAAACCTGGCCCAGCTGAGGCCCGCCCCGCCGCGGGAGATGCACGAGCTGTTCCAGGTAGAGGAGGAGTTGGACGTTTACCTAGAGGACGGGTGGCATTTCGGCGAGATCAGGGAGATTCACGAGAACTCCAAGTATCTAGTCGCGATGGGGGGTGGGAGTGAGGAGGTGGAGTTTGGACAGTGGGAGTTGAGGCGTCATCTTGAGCGGAGTGGCAATGGGATTTGAAGCCCACCTTTCGCCAGCGATGTAAAGCAGGTAGAGATGTCTCGTGGCTTCTTTTTATGTTCCATTTCTTCTTGCTGTTGGCGTTGCTTAGTAGTTGAGAATAGTTTATGTCTGTGGTAGGTTATCTGTTCAGTAATTGATGTCATTCATGAGATAATTGGATCAATTTAAATCAATTGAGTTGCCACTAAAAGATTCGATAGATTTGATTGGGATAAATTTGGATTATCTCTTTTCAATTTAGCCCATTTCTCTTTCAATTAAATAAGATTTCTTTACGACTAGGTCCTCCAAGGACCTAATTGCACACAATTTTGGCCAAGTCTGACCAAACCAATCAAAACCGATTTAGACCGGTCTGACCAACTTCCGACGGGAAATGGTCTTTTTGGCCATGTTTCGGTGGCGGGGGAGCACCATGAGTTGGCCATTCTCTTGGCCAACCACCTCCATCCCCTCTTGCATGAAATTACAAAAACGCCTCTAGTAAATCACAAAAATGCCATTGAAGTAGGAAATTATGAAAATATCATTGATTAATCACTAATCCAAAAAATTAATTTTCGACCATTCATTGAGGTTTTCATCCTTGCCATCCAATATAACATGTGATTAATTTTCCTTAATTTTCCTCTAATCATAAGAAAACTTAGGATTTTTTATTTTAGCTTGGGAGATCAAATCCCAAATCTCATCTTGGAACAAGGTATAAGAAAATTTTCCCCCAAAAATTAGGAGGGCCCATTATCCAGATTTACTTCTTCTCCGTTTGGGAACCACTTCCCAAAGCCCTTTGGAGGCTTAAACATCTTTGGGCAAATGCCACCCGTTTGGCATTCGTTTTGGGTCGCATTCCCCAAATGCGTCTTTCACAAGGCAGCTGAAAGCCCAAGGCGGGTGGGGGCTGCCTTGGCTTTCAGCTACAGAAAATGCTGAGCTTGAGGGTTAAAAAAAAATTCCTTCCCAAATTACCCTCGTTTATTTTTCGTTTGTTCGTTTTCGCCCTTACTGTTCATCGTCTTCTTCCACGAGCTTCTTCTTCTTCCGGCGAGCTTCTTCTTCTTCTCGACCGCCGCCGGCGAAGGCCGCTTCGGCGACCGTCGCCTGCACGACCGTCATCGGGGGTGACGCGACCGACGCCGGGGTGGGTTGCGGCAAGGTCCGGGTCGTAGGGACCCGATCCGGGGGTGGTAGGGTCGCGAGAGGACCTTCCCGCCCCCGATCGGGTCGCGGCGGGTTGGCGACCTCGCCGCCCCAGATCGGGGCGGCGAGGTCGCGCGACCTGCGGCGGCGACCAGATTCGGGCGGCGAGGTCCTCCGCGACCTCGACGCCCGACCCAGGTCGTCGGAGGTCGAGGGCGGCGTCGCGCGACCTCGCCGCCTCCCGATCCGAGGTCGCCGGAGGTCGTGGGAGGTCGCGCGACGCCGCCACGACCCAAATCCGAGGTTGCCGGGCCTCGCCGCCCCATCCGAGGTCGCGGATGTCGCGACGGCGTCGCGCGACCTCGCCCCCAAATCCGAGGTCGCCGGAGGTCGCCGGAGGTTTGCCGAGGTCGCCGGAGGTCGCCGGAGTTCGCTGCCTTGCCGGTCAATTTTTTTAATTTTTCTTTTGATAATTTTT
Organism: Eucalyptus grandis; assembly: GCF_016545825.1. Taxonomy (NCBI): domain Eukaryota; kingdom Viridiplantae; phylum Streptophyta; class Magnoliopsida; order Myrtales; family Myrtaceae; genus Eucalyptus; species Eucalyptus grandis. The sequence goes on along the minus strand of NC_052617.1, from coordinate 7,000,503 downwards.
TTTTTTTTTTTACATAAAGATGCTTTGTAAATATAATTTCCCAAACACTATTTTGCTCAAAGTGCTTCACAAAGGGCTTTCAAAGTACAATTTACCAAACACGGTTGCATTTTGGAAAACACCTTTAACTCAAAGGTGTTTGCATTTTCCTAAAGACTTTCCCCCAAAGTTTTCCCAAACGCACCATTCCTCTCTCTTCAACTGCTTCTCTCTCTCTCACGTACTCAATTGAAGCTCCTCTCACCCTATTAGCCATGCGCCAACTTCCTTACGGCGAACCACCAGCTTGTTGACCTCCCTCATAGCTCCCCCTCGCCGGTCACAACACCAGCTGTCGCTAGTAATTCATTTCATGGACATTATTCAGCAATGTTCGAACAAGCCTTAGGCTCCAATTTGTCTGTTCTCTCATTGCAACTTCAAGCAACCGCAGCGACCCACCAAACATGACTCTGGCTAAACTTGCTTGGACCAACGAGACCATCTCATATTTCGCCGTCATCAGGAGAACTATTTCAACCTACACATGCCATATTCTAGTTTTGGGGGAGGTATGATTTGACTTGATTCTGTACTCTACAGCCAATTGTACACAGGACAAGGACCTGTCGTCAAGCAGTCTCTCGAGAGCATCACTCTTCCAGAATCCCATAATGGCAGATCTTGTGGGAGCATTTTCTTTTACTTAGGAGATACAATCAATGCAGAAATGCTACAGCAATAGCGAGGAGAATTTTTGTGAGCTACCGACCCTAATCGAAAAGAAACCATGTAGCCGCACTGTTGCCAACAGTCATCATTTTTGGTTTGGCCACTAATAGAAATTCCTTTGCAGAGAACCTCAGATTAAGGATGTCACTTTCGCAAAGTTATTCGCTAAACTAGGGGACAATCTTTCTCAAGACCAAATAATGAAGGATGCCGCACACAGGATATTGCTGAACGTGAACTGGACACTGAGGTAATCAAATTCGCTTTACTTGGTAAAGAAATTGAACGAACAGACAGAGGAATGACAGGGCTCCACTTGGTCATCAAGCAAAAGAAACTAATGAAATCGGCCATTTGAGTGATTTAAAACGCGAGAAAAAAGAAGTAGGATCAATGCTCTTCGGCAGGGAAGATTTAGACAATGCATTTTGGGACATTACCGAGCAAATGCAGAGGTTCCTATTTAGCATTGTAACCTGTGCCATATCTTTTGACGCTGTCATGTGACTGTAATTCAGTACATAGGCAGAAACAAATGAGTTCACACACTCCAAATCTTCTCGTTCATGTACTCCAAGGCTTCAAAGGGTCAAGCGTGCAACTAGTCTCACTATGAGCCTCGCCAGGCATTGCTTTTGGCAATGGAGTCTCACATAAGGCTAGATTCCTACTAATCGAGCTGCTTGTGAATGTGCTCCGTTCTGTCTTGAGATATAAAACCGGCCATTTGTTCCTCCAAGAGATTTAAGAAGACAAGGTGAAGCGAAGGCGGCTGCTGAGGACTTTACCAGCATTTGGATAATGAGAAAATCAAAAGGCACGCCCAAACACAAATTCGCGCAACATTTGATAAATAGGCCATAACTTTTGATCCAAGGAAGTTACAGGGCCATAACACCAATTAGAAAACCTCGTTCCGAACGCTTGTCATACCTAGACCGAGGAACCTGTTTGTTGTCGTTTCAGCCCTCAAAATTCATTGATTTCATGAGTTTCAGGCCACTTTTCTTATATTACGTCTATTTAGTATTTTATGCATTGTTTCGGCCCATTCGTTTATTTTCGAAATTTCTTTGCTGCTTAGGGGTTTTATTTATTTTGTTCAGTTAGGATTTTGGAAGTACTTTCGTTATCTTTGGGAATTATCATTTGGCCTTCATCATAATATAAGACAGTTTATTCCTCATCGGTTGTCCTGTATACGAGATGCAATTCAGGTCCTCTAGGTTTGATGACCTGGCCTTGGACTCTTTATCTACCAAAGCGACGACTGACAATATATGGTCAACAACGATCGGTGAAACATGAAGATTAGATTTTGAATTTCATGTTCTGCCACATGGAACTGATCGAAGTAATTTTGCCCGTCTGGTTCAACATGGATCACCAAGTACCAGGAAAAAAAAACAGCAAATTTTCCGGTCCAATACAACATACAAATGGACCGAACATGACCTTGATTCAATGACCAGAGGCTTGCGACTTAATCATCATGAATCAGAAATTGGATAGATTTTAGAGGATTATAACATAGACCAAGAAAGAGCTAGTCCTGATTAAAAAGATGGAATTAGTCATGTTCTCACTTGTTGCTTAAAAATTTCTGGACAGTAAATGATAAGCCAACACACTCATTGATGAACATGTAGGCACAAAATGTGAGAGAAAAGGTCAAAGATTGCTAGCGCGATGCCTCACAAAACCAAACTAAATTGCAGATTCCCTTGGCCAATCTATCGTTGCTTGAGACTGCCTTCTTTGAATAAATCGAATTAGATTCTTGAATTTTAAATTGAACTGAGTCTATCTCCATTGTACCATGTGATTAATTACTACAATAATCTATAATGTGAGGAAATTTGGCTGAATGTTTATAATGTGTCAGTTCTTAAGACATTTTGCTGTCTATTTTAGAGCAGGGACTCGGATATCTAGTTCTTGAGCAGGGACTCGTATATCTAGTTATGTAATCAAACATTGCCTCCTCAAGTCTCAATTATCTGTTAAATATATCTAAGTAATGATAATAATAAAGATGTATATTAGAGATGTTTATGTAATGAAAGTTTCTCAGTATATTAGTTTTTTAGAGTGGTTAAGATTAAGTAACATGCTAATACTAACTCATAAGAAATAAGTATATTAGAGGAATTAATTCATTTCTTTCTTAGGTCATTACGGCAGGCGGGCCGGGGACAAAACAAGACTTTTGCTTCAATGGGCTTTAACCCAAAGTGCAAAATATTGATATTATAGAAATAAGTTATGCAAGGTGAAATTCGAATTAATTGTATGCAGGGTAAATTCAACTATAGATATTATTTAAGAAAAAGGAGTAAGAGAGTAGTTGTTTCAAATTTAAATGCGTCTACTCACGATACATATTCAAGAATAATACGTTTTCGTTTAACGAATGATTTTCAGCGGATGAGTTTTGATCCAAAAATAATTGTTATGGATGGCCAGTCTGTAACTTAGTGAAATAGAGAGCGATGCACTCAGATAATCTGTCTGCATGAGAACTTCAGTTAAACCAGCGAAGATAATTTTTGCAGAGATGATTAAAGGCTCTATCCATGGAGGACGATCAACGAGAGTTGCCCAGTAAGATGAGTTTACGTACAAGGGAGGAACTCAACTACAGCCACCCGTTCAATTCCAGTCCTGAGACAATGCATACAGTGGGATCCAATCCGAGTGAGGAACGGTGAAATAGTGACGCCAGTGAACCCTCTCTTTTGACAGTCTACAAGGCATTCCCCTCCACCTGTTTTCTGTGGTTCTGGACAAATTAGTCGGGCCCAGATTCTCAATGTTCTTTCTTTATCAAATGACAAGGGAATCTAATAAAAAAGAAGGTTGTCTCTACTGTTTTTTTCTGAAAAATCAAATGATAGGTTCCCGAGTCTTAAAATATCGAGGGTTCTTGTCATACACAGGTCAGGCTCAAGGAAGGAAACGAACATGAAAAAGCATAATTGCACTATTTAGAAGACCCACCAAGGAATCAGCATCGTCCAGTCCTTGGCACATACTGCTCGAGCAAAAGGAGTTTCTCTCTGCTGTCCCCTGATTCTTCGGGAAAGCTCCTTACGTGGGAATCGGCAAGATGACTTATTTTGAAGCGTGTCGAGGTTCGCAGCCATGAATTAATTGATGAAAGCTAAAACCATGTATAAAGGAAACACAATCCTCGAATGGTTAGAAGAGGATCAAAAATCAAGAAATTCAACTTTAATACCATCGCAGACCGAGAGCCGTCGACGCGTATGAATATATAAACTGACGATAAAAGGCGCAAAAACAGGAAGAAGGGATAAGAAACTAGGAGGTAAAAGGAAGATGGTAAGTGCCAAACATAGCGTTATTACGTGGAATCCATGCCCAACAGAAGCACAACATGAGACTGTCTTTCAATCCGTCGTCAATTATCAAAGTGTCCATAAAACCTAAACGCAAGTCCTAATAAAGCGTGGATAAATATGAACTTCGTAATCAAGTTCTGCATATGAGATGGATGGTTTTACTTTTGTTGCCAGTAACTATCTGCATGCATCGGTAACAAAAAGACTACAGAGTCTGCACAGCAGGGATTAGCTCATAACGATAAATAAGGATTACAGAGTCCTCAAGATCATCAGGAAACCATCAAGTGCACGTGTGTATGGGTGTGAGAGAGACGGAGGCAGAGACAGAGAGAGGGAGAGCAAACACTGAAAACTAAGAAAAACAGAGTTCCCAAGATCAGTAAAATTGAATATTTTCAGAGGGTCGGTAGGTTTAGGTACAATGGCACACCTTCCACTCCACACCAACGACGGGAGAAAACTCTCAAATCTAGAGAGTCGATTGACACATCTGCCCAACCCACTTCTAATAACGGGCTTTCGGGCTACACTACTCTTGACTAATCCTCCGTTCCTTGTTTGCTTTTTCTCCGTTGAAAAAGAAAAAGGTCCCCAAAATCAAGGACGACCAACCCCTAAAAGATTCTTAAAAAAGCGAACACCCAGAACGCCTAACCCGTGCCCATCTTTTTCCTATCTGAGGCTCGGCTTCGGAGACCGGAACTCTTCCCTGTGGCCAAAGCAGAGGGACACGAACTCCTCCTCTCCGCATGGTATCGTCAGCCCCGTCTCGTGGTGGAACCCGAACTGCTCCTCGGCTTGCTGGAGCAGGCCCTGGAAATCCGGGCGGGTCAGGAAGTCGATGGGGACGACGTGGCGGCTCCTGCGCTCCCCGACGTACACGACGAAGTGGCCCTTGGGCACGTCCAGGGGGAGGCCTTCTTGATCGCACGGGTGCTTGATCTTGCCGAAGCTCGAGCACCGCCGCACAATCTGCTTGATCACCGGCGTCTGGGAGAGCTTGCCAGATTTTCCGAGAGCCATTCTTTTTCTCTTTTTTAACTGATGCGAGAGGTGTGGGAGAAGAAAAGATCGGGAGGAGGTGAGTGAACTAGAGAGGAATCGAATGGGTTCGTGGGGGGTTATATATGGTGGGACAAGGGAGAGGCCAGACCCATTAGGAGTCTATAAGAAGGAAAAAATTTAAGTTAGGATTATAATTTTCTTAGAAAGAAAAAAAAAATCAAACTCCTGCCCCATCTAGGCTACTCGACCCAATTCAAGATTGCCTTCTTTGTAATTCATTTCTTTTTGTAATTCAATTTTTTGGACAAAGCTATAACCTATGTAATCTCGATGGCATATTCGAAAAGCAATTTTTATCACAATTCAAACATACAGTTGGTTGACTTAGCTAAATATATTGGTAGTTGAAAATGTGTTTGTGAATAACCAGTAATAACTCGTAATGCAAAGATTCTCGATCCTTTTCTCATTGCTTATACATGATCTTATGGAACACCATACGAGATTTCGCAAATGAGAGAGGGAGAGAGAGAGGACTGATTAGAGGCAAAGAAGCGAGCGGAGGCTGTTTTCTGAGTAGGCCCATTGGGTTAGGATCCACTTGTTGCCCTCCCAAAGGGACAACCTGGTCCCTCTCGTTCGGACTTGGTCGCAGGTCAAACTTTCTTTTGTCTCTACCATAGTCTCAGGTTTTCAATTTTTTGGACCAAATACTTCGAAGATACTTCGAATTTAAAAAACGGTTTTGAATCCAAACCGGCCTTTTTCATTTAAACCGGCCCGCTCAGATGATATGTTGCGAGATATAAAAATATTATATACATATTGTACTCATATACATATTGTACTCGCACATCTTTAATCAAGAATTTCCTACAGTTATCCAAGAGGTAATTTTTCAGTAAATGCATCCATAACTTGACTATAACATATAATATGGTAATTATCTTAGTAGGTAGTTATTTAGATGAGCAAATAAAACAATTTGCTTATTCACTCCCTATCAAAAAGTTTTCAAATCTGAGTTTTCCGCTTTTGGTTTAACTTGCTTTCGGAATTGGGAAAAGCACCCAAAAAAAATCCAAGCCTATTGCATTGATAGCAATTCAATCTTAAACATTTTAATTTGGCCAATTTATTCATAAATCTTTTCACATTAGTATCAATCTAGTCCATCCAATCAATCTAAGCGAGAAATCGCTAACGTAGACTCCGACGGTCTTACGTGACATAGCCGCACGCTAACATGAATCCTTTTATAATTCTTTTCTTTCCTTTTCTTTCCTTTTCTTACCTTCATTTTGGCTGGTGAGGGTCATCAATGATCCTCAATGGCTACTAAGGGCTAGCAAGCCCTCGCAAAGCATAGGAGAGGACACAAAGGCCCTCGCCCTGTGACCCTCATTGACCAAATTGAAGGAAAAAAATTAAGGAAAAAAAAAAGAGAACAACAAATTATAAGAAAATTCAAAATTATCGAAATATTATTAAAAATATTCATGTTAATACTGGTCATGCTACGCAGGATAATCGGTATCGACGTCAGTAATTTTTCAACCTAAATTAGCCAGGTTGACTAAATTGATATTAGTGTGAAAAATTTATGACAAATTAACCTAATTAAAAGTTTTAGGATTATTTTTTTTGTCGGTCCTACTCTACTCCTATTTTAATTCTCACACTTAGACTTTTACCCCGCACGGCGGGAGTCAGCCCACTCCCGAAACTAATTCGTCCTCACTCCCAACCCCCCCGAGAAGGTAGGGATTCGAACTCCCACCTCTCATTTCCATGTTGAAATGATGGCAACTGTTAAGTTTATGATTAAATTGGTATAAATGCTATATGTTTAAAAATTTTGGCACTTTTTTTGAATAAATTGTTACATACTTCTGTTAAAAAATTTTAAGTGGTTCCTTTTTATTTTTATTTTTATTTTGTTTCTCTACATATACATTGACCAATTCCTTAACACGATCTTTTTCTTCTTATCGTATGCGTGTTGCGCGTACATTTATGCTTAGTGTAGATGCAACAAATAAGATATTCATTCATTAGAGGTCCTTTGGTAAACAGCTTTTAAAGCAAAAATTATTTTTGAAAACACTGTTTAGATGATTGAGAACAAAATCTTTTATTTCGAAAATAAATAAAAGCTTAATTTATTATTTTAAAAGTAGATAATTATTGTTTTCATAACAAAATAGTGTTTCCGTTTATCTTACGATTTCACTCCTTCCTTGATTTTATTTTTTTGTCCTTTAAATATATACAAAATGAATAATGTATTGTCTACTCATTGCACTTTTACTATTTAAATATCATTATTCTCGTCTCTAAGGTTCATGATTTTTTCCCCAAATTATAATCCATATCGAGGAAAATAAATAATTTAAATTCATTATACTAGATTAGATTGATTATGATATCACCGGCAATCAAGTTAAAAAAAGTGTCAACACTCCTAGGAGAAGCAATGAGCACTCAATTCAATGGTCTCGAGGTCTTCCATGAGTATCATAGTTTACCAAGGAAAAGTATCACGAAGCAATAAAAGATAAAGAATGAAGTATAGCCAATACTTAGATGTGACAGACTTTGCTTAACGAAAATAATTTAAAAAAACTTATCGTTGAGCTTTATCAAAAGTTGCTTTTAATTAAAAGGTGTCTAAATTGTCTAAATACAAATTGATTTGTTTTTATTATCTATCAATAAAGACAATAATCAAACGGCCTTTAGTTTGTAGAAGTATATTTGAGTAATGACATGATCCCATGGGGCCATGTCACTCTAGATGGAGTTTTGTATTTCTTTAGAACGAAAACCACAACTGTTTTTGCCCTCGGTGTGAACACGATCGACTTGCCTAGTGACTTCTAACGTGCAAATGAAAAATTACCTCATTTTCGATTTTGGTCTAACTGAAGAAATCGTCTTCTTCCTTCACGCTGTTCGTTCCGTGTCAATGTTGACCCGATCATTGTAAGATTGTCTCTTCTTAAAGCCTATGATTCATTGGATTCAAAATGTCTAGTTTGACGTGGTCTTGTTTTAGAAGTCAGACTCCAACCTTGGCTGGACATGCTTAATGACCGACGAGAGAAGTCACGTAGCCGTGTGCAACACGGTACCCGCAAATTCAATGTGTGGCACGAGCACCTTCAGCAGAAGCAAAATATTTCATGTTCATCGAGCGGACAGTCGCCCAGCGGATTGGTTTGCCGATATGGGATTTTTGACATCTGATGCTTACTTTATTTACATGCGTCGATCGATTAATACGTGATGATTGAGATTTGACAAGCTAATGGGAACGCTGTATCTTTTTAAATAGAGCCCTAAGAGGGTCCACCGCTTTTGTTTTTCTTTTCCTAAGTTATAGGATGAACTAAGATGATATTTTTCCATCGACGTGTCTTTTCCCTAGATGACAATAGTAGGCTGCAGGCGACCAATAGTAAAAAAAATATCCTATAAAGCCTGTCCCAACTTCTGCTGATGCGGATTGGATGTAGATATTATTAGGCCATCTTGACTGCTAGTGTGCAAGGAGCATCAAGGCGGGCTATCTTCAATTCGGCTGTCCCGAAATGCGCACAATTGTTGCTATACCTTTTTTTTTTCTGTTGATTAAGTTTCTTGCCCTATTAGTAAGTGGTAAGGCAGTTAGCTTCTGCTATGCTTAAATCCATCGAACAGAATTCTACTCATTGCGCAAGAAGAAAAGCTCCTCTCTTTCCGTTGCCACTGTCACAGTTGCATTGCAGACCGATTGCGACAGCATCGCGGTGAACCGATTGTAGGCATCAGTCCACACCATTGACTGCCAATAAAACACTAGTTTTCGGGTTTCACACCACGAAAAAAAATCGGGTCTTCATTGGAAAGGGACTAGCATGAATCAAGAGATGGAGGATAAGTGGGGGTGGTCCAAGCAATGTCGTTAGTGCAAGGATCACGGAAGAGGACACTGAGCTGGGGAATTTATGAGATGTGAGAATCGCCCTCTGAATTCAGTAAGAGTTGTGACCCTCTGATAACGTCGATTATTCAACTTCCTAACAGAACAAAGGACAACGTTCGCATCCTCCATTCGATACTTTGTCTTCATTCTCATCTTCCTTTATCATTTCAAGTTTCGTTTCAACCCCAATGATCCAATACTTGTCATGTGACTCTATTGCTGATCTAATATACGTGTATTGATTGATCAGTTGTTAATTATTAAATCCCATAACATTTAAATTCAGGACGTCCTTGTGTTCATTCAAGAGAATGAAAAGTGAAGCGACGAATGGTCTCAATGAGAGCGGAGATGTGACTGTATGCATTTGCGGGTGGACATGGGATGGGCCACGACTTGTAGTTCTAGTGCAGAAGCAATCCCCATGTTCTGTGAATTAGATTGGCTTTGATGGACCCAGACTAAACCCTAAGTTACACGAATCAAGTGACGCACCGTTCCCACCGGAAAGGGATTGGCTAGGCTCAATGTGAGGCCAATCTCAGAGAGGGGTTTACTTGATTGATAGGGCAAGTATTCCAAGTCATGTGCTTATATCATTCTTTCAATCATGAATGACGGATTCGCATTGCTCTCAGTACATGTTTGATACGCAGGAGTGAGGCAACAAGACGAAAGGAGTGGAAATGAGTAACAAGGAATCAGTATAGGAAGAGATATAGAAATTACTGCATTTGGGGCCCGATGGGTCCTATTTTTCCAAAGGTTTTAGTTTTATTTGCTATAATATTTAATTATTAAACACCGTTTCCATTAAATATGTTAAGCTTTTAAAATAGTTTGCAGTACTTCCACAAAATTTCACATGATATCGAGTTAGTGCTATCTCTTTCATATATGTGCATCCAACCCCATCAGTTAAATTCCATGTGCCACTTATAATTCAAGTTGTATATGAGAAAGAGTTGAAATATTTCTTACATCACTTGATAACAAATCATATATGCTCCTTATATACATGTGGTTTCTCCTCACCCAATAGTTCAAACTTTTGAGTTAAATTTTCTAATATAGCATAGTCATGTGAAATCTCACAATATTGTTTCAAACTGTCATACAAAATGGCAAGTTAAATAAATATGCTTACCATATTATGATTTTTCTCCATGTATAAGTTACCAAATTCAATGTTTAGTGTTAATGATCCAAATTTTTTTCTTGTTAATCAAGCCTCGTTTATTTTTATTCATTTACACCTCCCGCATGTTGATGAAAGTGCAGTAATGCAACAATTTTCATTCCCAATTTTCTTTGCCACTCTACCTCATTTTAATCGACCAAGCTCCATTGTCGACAATAAAATAGGGCCATAGTGCTTGTTTGTTCATTCGGAATAAAAATACTGGAATGTGAATGAAAGTTTCAATCCCTTTATTTTTAGACTAGTACTTGTTTGCAAGTGGACATCTCATGAGATACTTAAAGTATGGGAAAAGTAGCAAAAAATTTACAAATCTATTACACGTGTATTAATCTAATTTTGAATCTTTCAATTGTACTAATTTTCTTGAACATTTTGACAATTTACCAATGCAATCCACCGATCAATTTTGTCCAAAAATCACTGACATAGACACCAACTATCCTATGTGACATAACCGGCACTAACACGAAATTTTTTTCCAATTTTTAACATTTTTCTCAATTTTATTTTTCTTTTATTTTATTTTCTTTCTTTTTTTCTTCAACTCTAGTCTAGTGCCAGGCACAAGCGAGTCACTTGGTCTGAGTGAGGGCGTTGTATCCTTTGCTAGCCAAGATCGAGGGCCTTCATGCCCTCATTGATCATAAGTGAGAGCATTGGGCCCTTGCCCAAATCCAAGCGAGGGCCACAATGCCTCCTGGCCATAGGCTAAGGGCTCATGGCCCTCGTTAGTGGCCGGCGAGGGCATTGTGGCCCTTGCTCAAACCAAGTAAGGGCATTGCAATCCTTGTCGACCAACAAGTGAGGATGGCAAGCCTCTTTAGGATTTGAGGGCATCATGCCCTCGCCCTCGAGTGGAGGACCTCATTGGCCCACAACTGGCAAAAAAAAAAAAGAAAAGAATAATAAAAAAAGTAAAAAAAAAGTAATTTCACGATATATCTAGCATAAATTTCAGCAATTTCCAACCAAAATTAGTTGGATTAACTAATTTGACAAATTGTCAAAATGTTGAAGACTTAATTAGCACAATCAAAAGACCTATAACTGAATTGGTACAAAAGCAATATGAATAGTTTTTTATTTTATTTTTTTTTTTTGGTACTTTTCCACTTCAATTATAACGTTGAGAGAACAAGCCAGCAACAAACGTGTCATCCATGAACTAACATTTGCTTGGCTAACTTGCCCAAGCATCTCCTTAACAGGCCAAGAAAGGCTCTCTACAGGGCAACTGTTGCGTCTCCTCTTCATTGGAAAAGCTTTCTCGAAACGCTGTCTTCAGTATGATTTCGTCACCGAAAGATGATAAGACGCACACCAGAAGACTGCCTGTGGAAAAGTTCGCGCGACCATTAAATATCTTGGCAGTAGATGACTTCCGAAAGCATGAAGGACATAAGCTAATTTTTAAGGCATCATCTTTATTTCTTTCCATATACCCGATATCATGTAAATCTTTGTAGAGCCATACAATCGACTGTTCAGAAAGTCTGAGCAATGAGAAGGACAAATACTCCATGTATGCACAACACAATTCCAACCTTGTAAGGATGCGATATATGATATACTTTGACACCCTTTCTCACATGTAAATTGGAATGGAACTATAATGGGGACACGTGAAGTTTAATAATAGGGAATGAGATAAGATGAAAAACGACTCCGAAGGGCAGCAAATGGCAGCGGGGATAAAAAAGATACATAACCGGGTTCCATTTTAGACCAATCCAAGTCGGTTGAATTGGAGAGACAATAGATAAGCTCGATCGAATTTTTTGGAGCTACGAGGATTTTACATTACAAGCAGCGGGATCTCTAAGACCTTTTAGGACATAGCAAAAATAAATGATTTCTTTCTCAGTAATTAAAGTGATATCAAACTTTAATGAATAATAATCTTTTCTTTCTTTTTGATGGTCCTCGTTTAGCTTTATCATAGGAGTTCCATACTTTGGTACTGAAATGTCTGATTTTAGCCGCGAATTTTCAGCTTGGAACTTAGCCTTGGAAGGCGAGGCCATCATCCTAACCTCACCATGGTCCAAGGGCATATCAAGATGGAGGCTGCCAAGCACTCTCCACAAGTGAACCAAGGCTTTACATAACGAAAGAACGATGAGGGTTTGAGCCCGGGACCAAAATTTATCAAGTCACCTAGAAGTAAGCTATATATAACTTGGCCAGTTACCGCGATGGTGACTGCTGAACCATTTGCCAAGATTACACTACCAAACAAACGGGACCTTGCAGAAAGTCATTGGCTTATTTAAACTCAACTTCGACTTATCAAATCACTCATAATGAAGAGTATATATAACGTAAACCACCCATGTACGCCTTATCTTTATATGGACAAAATTATAACTTTCATGTAATGATCAAATAACGATTTCTCTATAAGTTTCACACGAGCGATTTTTTCCTATTTAGTCATGCAAAATTTTATTGGGAGGCTAAATTTCGTACCTGAATAGGCTTGAGATATCACCCAAAGAACAGCCGAAAAAGAAAAACATGGAGCATAGGAAATAATGAACTTGAACTTAAAAAGACATTGAAAAGCAACAAATTGAATTTTCGGTAGAACTATTATTGAAGGTTCACGCAACTAATTAGCTTATACCGTTTGAAAACGATCCTTTTGGAAGTTTTAGCCTCTTCCAAAGCAGGTTAACAATATTCGAGAAATTATGTAAAGCACGTAAAAGTCGAGAAAAGGGGAAGCAAATCGATTAGGGTTTCATGTGGCCCTCGGCTACGTTATTCTGTGTTCTCACGGGGCATCAAGATGCGGCATTTGTCGACCCATTAATGAAGGGAGAGACCAAAATTCAGCGACCTATTTCTTCGCAAAGCCTTTAAGACGAATTGAGTACAAGATGGTCCAGTTGACAGCACGGCCAAAGGGTACGCACGGATGTACCGCAAACATCGCCCAACCGCGTGCATTCATTGCGCAACCTAAACATTGACAAACGCATTGTCATGTCTTGTCAGATTAATTAGTCCATTAGACAACAACAGGAGATTACGGATTTAGGACCATATGGAAGAGCGTAAATTAGGGTACCTAATTTCTTTTTATGTCTAGAAACGATTTAACAGCTAGGGGAAATTTAAGTATAATGTTGATATCAAGGATCGAGACTGTAAAAAGACATTACAAAAGAAAGCGGGAAATGGGTTTTTTTATAGACTCATAGCTTGGTCCCTGAAATAGACATAGGCCTACATGTCCTCAAAGTTGCGAATGAACATGACCAGATTAGCCACATATTTCCAGGACAACTACTATTCACGTGGAATCTTTTCCAATGTTCCTAATAACTTAGAGATATTCATTTGTTATGTTCAATACTAGCTAGCATGTAGCTTTTTTGACAATTTTGTCGAGAAAGTGATTTGAGAGAGGAACTTTCTCCAAATTTCTCCTAGGCGCAATTCTTGCTCCACGAGCATGATCTGAAATGAGATACTCGTGTTTATCGTTTAATCTATGTCAAAGTATAAGCGCGTAAAGTGGTTGATGCGCCATAATTGGATCTTTACATACCGTGCTAGCTAGTGGCTACTATTTCATGAATAAAAGAAAATAACGCCGCAAATGCATCTCCGACGGTCATAGACGCAATTATCGGCCACATGCTCTAGATACTTAGGAAAGTAATGACAACAGCATGGTATGAACATGTAATAGAGTACGTCACCTCAGGTAAATATAAGAATAAAATAAATAACCATGGTGTTACTATACCCAGAAATGGGTATGTGCATGCATGGACGCATGAGGTTATGGTTAGTACATTGATCTCATTGGACCCGGTTTAAGTATATTCAGAACACATCAATTCATAAATATATTAAGGTCCACGTGAGACTCACGAAATTCAACGATTACTTATTTTATGTTGAGTGCACCTGAAATGGGTCCAAGTGCACATTTTGAACAGAAGAAGACCCAAGGAGGGAGAGAGAAAAAGCGAGATGAAAGAGGAAAACGCATATTGATTTTTTTTTTTTTTTTTTTTTTTGGGTTCTAATAACAGCATATTGAATTTAGCCATGCACATCAATGACGCAACGAATGTTCTCCTTACAAGATAAATGGGCTTACTGGAGATTTGAAATTTGGAGCAGCCCAACTCTCAATAGGTCAAGTGGTTCAGTCACGACCCACAAATTAGGCTTTACTCCCATAAGCCGACCTAAATATTCTTTACTCCTGGATTAATGATCCCTTTGATTGTCTCATGAGATTTCCCCCACTTTGATTCTCATTAGTTACTCCATGCCTTTTTTTCCACTTTGAATTTTGAACGTGATGAATGAATGCTCTCTAAATCCATGTAAACCCAAGATGTATGAATCTTATGCCGAGATAGAAAAGCGGAATAATAACTAAGCAGAAAATGGGATCAGTAAGTCTACAATGGAAAACAACATCAAGACCCACGAAAATAGTGGCATCTGCAAGTTGATCTTAGGATGGGGCTCTGAACGAGCTTGCGGGGTTGGATATTATGGATTGCACAATCGAGACATGCATGAAATTTCAGCAATTGCAATCACTTTTGCCGTTCATCGAATAATTTCATGGATGACGTATTGCCTGAACCGATCTCCCTACAATCGCCAAAACTGATGATACGATGATACCATACCTCTATTATACATGTCTTTGACTATGTGTAGATACGTCTGAGTGCCAGAACGCAAGTGCGGTGGGGATAGAAAGAGAGTGGCGCTTGACGCTTGTGAAAGTTTGCGGAGCCACAGCATCGATCGTTTTGAAAGTTTGAGCAATGAGACGGGGAGAATAGGGAACGAGATGAAAAAGGAATCAAGAGCAAAGTAAATGATAATTGGATAAGAAGGATGCATAAGGAGGTTCCATTTTAGAGTTTCCAATCCAAGTCGGTCGGTTGAATTGGAGAGACCACAAAATATGCAACAGATAAGCTCGATCGAGTAGTTGGAACCCCGAGACTTTATGTCGGGATTTGTAAGGCCTTTCAGGACAAAGCCGAAAATAAGTGATTTCTTTCAAAGTACCATTAGGGTGAAAAGGGGCAACAAGCGTTCATAACCCTTATGTAGTTTCACTACTAACTTGCAACATCAAAGATTTTGTTAAAATATATCTCGAGTTTGAATTTAATGTGAAATTTCGAATATTCCGAATTGGATGTGTTATGAATGTTCGAAATTGAACAAAGAAGATTTGAAGATCAACTTCCCAAAATTCGAATTTGCGTTGGAGAATTTGACTACTAAAATAGGAAAGTCCAACTTTCACTTAGATTTGGATTTTGTTTAAAATATACAGAGATATGTTTTGGATAAAATCATTTAAGATAGGAAACAAAATCCTATGAAAAGTCGGCAAGTCAATAAGGGTCTCATTTATATATATGGGTGGGAGGAGGTTGATCATGAAGAGGTGTTCTTGAAGTGTTGTCTTGTCGTCGAGTGCTTGGAAGAGATTTTTCTTTGTCGTTCTTGTCTGTGAATTACATCCAAGAAGATTTAGTGTTCAAGCCAAATAAATCTTGTGGTAAAATTTGCGTGTAATTCAATCGTGAGATTGAGAGATTATTTCTTGAGGAATTTCGGAGCTAAACACTGAGTACGTTATTTGGTGTAATTAGGGTTTGGAAAACACCGAGAGTATTTAAGTAACTTAAGTGTGTAATCTTCTTGTATCGCTTGATCTATAGTGAAATTTGTCACTGCTCTCCCCGTGGACGTAGGTCTTTACGACCGAACCATGTAAATCTGGTGTCTAATTCATTTTCTTCTTCTGTCTATATCATTGTTCGATCGCTCGCTTTTAGCAACAGATTTCAATGTTGATTCTTCAAGACATATTTTCTTGATAGAGTAATTTACTAAGAACTCCGGCGGAATGTATTAAGGCTCGTCTTCACTTCTATTCTTAATGGAAAAATAAAAGCTTCATTTTTTGGCTTTTTTGGTTCTTTCTCTTAAAAGCTAGGTGTTTGATGGATCATATTTCATCTTCTTAATTCAATTGATGTACAATTGCAACAAGAAGATAAGACATTGGAAATGAGCCTTCATAAGGGAAATGACATTTCATCTAGTGACATTCTAATTCACTAAATTTACATCATACCATTTAAAGAGACAACTCCTTCACAATTTCATTGTCCATGAAATTTGATGGCCTTTTGCTTCTGTTTCTCCATTCACTCAGCTGCTCTTTTCTCCAACCTAACCACACCTCATTTGAGCCCATTTGGGGCTTTCCATTTCAAATGCAATTTATGCTATGGAAATACCAATTACAATCCTAGATGCATAATTTATCTACATAGCTTCCTATTTGACCCAACTCCCATGTCCTTCAAAATTAAAAGTTGATGAGAATGACAATGGAGGAGGCTACGCATCCCAAGCTTTTGGCAATGAACTTCCACATAAGCATGAGTTCCTATTGAGTCTCTTGAATATGTGCTTAAACACTTGTCTTGTAGTATGCATTAGGGGTGTGCAAAATACCCGAGAACCGCTCGGACCACCCAAAACCGGACCGGAACCGCCCGAACCGGCGGTTCTTGAGGGAACTAGTCTGGTTCCGGTTCCAATTTATGAGAACCAAGTGAGTACCGGTCCGTTCCCGATTCCATGGGCGAATCCGCCCGCCCGCCCACCCACCGGATTGGACCGGAACCTTTTCAATTTAAAAAAAAAAAAAAAAACTACTAAAAGAAACCCTAGATCTCATCTCACTCCCTTCTAATGGTGTGCAAAATACTCGGGAACCGCCCAAACCATATTTGTAAATTTGCTGCGTTTACTTCTCCCACCATCCGCATCTCCACGTACTTAAATTTGGTTTCTCTTTCTTTGGCTTGCTTTGATGTCACGTAGTCGTTCTATGTTGAAAATCAAAATTATTTTGCGTCAAGATTGGTTCCATGGATCCATCCGGGAACCGGACCGGACCGACGGTCCGGTTCCCGGGTGGATCCCAGTTCCAATTTTTCGCAACTGGTCCTTAGTGGGCGGTTCCTGGTTCTAGGTCGAGAACCGCCCGCCCGGACCATGCACACCCCTAGTATGCATCCACTAAGTTGGTTCTTGTAGAGTTCCAAGTATCCAAGGGATGCCCAGTGTTGCTATAGTCTAGGAATTCCCTTGCTAAGTCTGTTTGAAGATAAATCGAGTCATTAAAGATGAGTCAACTTTCCTAGAGTCAAAGGGATGAAACCCATAAAATGATTATGAGAAAGGTCGAGCCTTATGAAAGTTATTATGTCCAAAATCTCCAGGACTATCTCCTTGAAGAGAATTGCGCAACAAGTTGATGGTTGTGAAGACAATTTAGATCTTCACTAACCAAATAGACCCCAAAAGTTAACAGCAAAGTTCATGTTGTATTCCTACCAATAGATTGGTGGTTTAACCAGTAATCAAACAAAGTAATTGTTTGTGTTCCTATGATTTTGAGGGGTTGGAATTGCTGTGCTTTCCTGATCTACTGGAACGATTTATGACACACAAAAATTTTGTGTGAACGGGCTCATAGGGTCTTATATAATTGGGAGAGATGGTAATTGATTTGAAGGAGGCTAGTTGCGTAGTGCGACCAATCCTTGCGCTCTTCTCTCAATTCTCTTGATCTAATTTGTAATAATTCCTCTCTAAGTCGCGGGTTACAAAAATGGTAAAAAATAACATAGAGTGCACTAGCCCTATATTTTTTACAAGTTAGTTATATAATGATGGGGCTACACAAGTGATATTATTTGAAAGAAAAAAAAAATATTCATCTTGTTATCCTCTATGCTCAACGCCTCTACGACCCCTCGAGAGATCGATCCATTGCCATATTCATGGAGAGAGAAGGGTGCGGCCGGCTGCGGCCAATTATGTGCATGAGAACTTGAATTAACCCGTGAGAAATTTTCTGCAGAGATGATCGAGGGCTCCAATTATGGAGGATTATCAATGAGAGTTGCCCGGTAAGATACGTTTGCGTACGAGGGAATAACTCAACTAGAAGTCGGAACCACCCGTTCAATTCCAGTCCTGAGATAATACAAACGTGGGTCCAAGTGAGGAACAGCGAAACAGTGACGCAAGTGAACCATCTCTCTTGATAGTTTACAAGACATTCCCTCCACCTGTTGACACTGTTTTTGGACAAACCGATCGGGCCCGCTGTTCATTCTGGAGGCTCTTTCTTTATCAAATGAAAAGGAAAATTAAGAAAAGAAGGGGGTTTTCTCTACTTTTTAGTCCTAAAATATCCAGGTTTCTTGTCATATCGAGGGTTTTCTTTTGTTGTCCCCCAATATTCCTGGAAAGCTCCTCCCGTAAGTATTGGTAAGATGACTGATTTTGAAGCGTGTCAAAACTCACATTAGTAGATTATATTTATTTAATATTTGAACAAACAAAACAAAATAAAACCGCATAAGCAAGAAGAAAGATATTAAAACTAAGTGGTGAAGGAAAAAAATAAATGACAACACATGCTGTTACCTGGAATCCATATCCAGCAGAAACACAAAGTGATGCTGTCCTGCGATATTCACCTTCTAAAACCTAACATAAGTCCTCATAAATCATTCATGAATACAACTTTATAATCAAATTCTGTACATGTCACATTCATAACAATAAGGACGGTTTTGCTCGTTGCAAGTAACTGCCCACTGCTATCCCCAATAGAGAGCATTAGATGCATGAAATAAAACGCAGTCTGCGCAGCTAAAAGATTAATTCATACAGGTAGGGCGTATAGGGATTGGTTTTTGCTTCCAAATCTTGTTACGATCGCCCTTTGACTTTTTCTTTTTTCTTACCCATCAACGCCTGAAACCTCCACAGTGGACAAGTTTCAACTCGCAGATTCACACATAACAACTTTATGACGTCTTTAAATTTAGATGATACTTTAACAAACATGGCTGATGGTTAGGTGCTATTTGTATACCTAATTGTGGATGTCGGTGTGGATTTGAGGGAGAGAGCAAACACTCAACTAAGGGAAACAGAGTGCCAAAAATCAGTACAATTAGGTTTTCTCACAGGGTAGGTAGGTACAATGGCACACCTTCCACTCCACACCAACGTGAGGAAATTCTGAAACTAGACCGTTGATTCACATGTCTGCCCAACCGAACACCAATCACGGAAGAAAAATAAACCCAGAACGCCAAGCCAAACCCATGCCCACCTTTTCTCTATCTGCGACTGGGTTTCGGATACTGTAACTCTCCCTTGCGGCCAAAGCAAAGAGACACGAACTCTTCTTCTTCACAAGGTATCGTCAAGCCCGCTTCATGGTGGAACCCGAATTGTTCCTCGGCTTGCTGGAGCAGGCTCTGAAATTCGGGTCTGGACAAGAAATCGATGGGGACGACATGCCTGCTTCTGCACTCGCCGACGTACACAACGAAGTGGCCTTTGGGCACGTCCAGAGGAAGGCCTTCTTGATCGGAAGCGTGCCTGTTCTTGCCAAAGCTCGAACACCTCCTCACAATCTGCTTGATCACCGCCGTTTGAGAAAGCTTACTTGATTTTCCGAGAGCCATACTTGTTTCTCCTTTCCTTTGCACTATCTGCGGAAGTTTGATGGGAGAGTGTGTGAAAACAAAGATTAGAAGGAGGTGCGTGAATTAGAGAGGAAGGGCTTTGTGGGGCTATTTATGGTGGGACGAGAGAGAGAGACGCTGTAGCAGTCTATCAAAGATTAACGAGAATTTGTAGAATTACAACAACAGAAAAAAAAAATACTCAAAATCCTACTCTATTTAATCTAGTTGACCGAATTCAAGATTTGCCCCTTTGAAATTCTACTTCGACAAACAGCTATTAGCCGGCATATTATCAATTATGTATCAGAAAACAAATTATCATCACAATTCAAACGGATTGAAAGAGTTTATGGATAACGTATAATAACTGTGGTATGAAGATTCTTGATCTTTTTATTATTTATACATAGATTGGAGTAATCTCATTTGACCAATCCATAACGTGAAAAATTTGCTTAAATCCTCAGGCAAAAGAAGCATATAAATTGGGCATGATCTTACGTTAGCCATTGATTCTGGTTATTTATGCCAAACATATTCAAACAACATAAAAAAATCTTCCCAAGAAGAGGAGAGAGAGGAAAAGGACTGTGGAACCACCAAACAAGCGACCAAGGGCTGTCTTGTGGGTCTAGGCAGGCCCGTCGAGTTAGGAATCCTGTGCTGCCCTTCCAATGGACAACTCGGTCCCTCTAATATACTGTTGTCTCCACTATTGTCTCAAAGCTTCTAACTAAATGCCAAGTACCATATAACCTCAGATAGGGCAGTATCAGCAACAATATTACTTCGAATTAAACAAAGCGATTTTCCGTTCGAACCCAGTTCTTTATTTTTATTTTTTTTAATTCGAACCAGCCGGCTCGAATGATCTGTTGAAGGACATAAAAGAAAAGGTACAAGGTTACCGGCACATCTTTCATGAGGAATATCCAAAAGTTATTTAGGTGGAATTTACCAATAAATACATTAGTACCACGACTCTAAGGATGATATGATAATTTCGGTTGGAGGGAGTCATTTAGGTAAGCAAATAAAGTAATTCAGTGATTTACTCTCTATCAAAAAGTTTTGGAATTTAAGTTCCCATTTTTTTGGTTTCGCTTGCTATAGGATGAATTGTTACATACCTTCTCATAATTAAGATTCTTCTGGAAAAATTTGAAAAGGTTTCCTTTTTTAAAAATTATTTGTTTACAAATATAAATTGATTATTTATTTATTTTTTGTCAAGGGCTTTTTCTGCTTTCGTATGCGTGGAGCGCATGCACTTATTCTGGTACGGATATCAAATAAATAAATAAATGAAGAAGAAGGAAATATTCATTCATCAGTTTCAAAAACAAAACAAAAACCGAAAACCGTTCGGATGGTTGCGGATAAAATCTGTCATTTCAAAAATAAATATTTTGAAAGCAGAAAATTATTATTTTCATAATAAAATAGCGTTTCTGTTTATCTCACGATTTCACTCCTTTCTTGAGTTTCCTCCTTTTATCTTATCCTTTAAATATATACAAAATAAATAATGCATCGCCTACCCATTGCACTTCTTATATCTAATTATTATTATCCTCGTTGAAGTGGTTCATGATTTTTTTCCAAAATTATAATCAAAATTAAGGACAATAATTAATTTCGATTCGCTATACTGAAAGTAGATTATTATCGTTATTGCTGGCTACTAAGTGAAAAAAATAGTTTACCATAGTTTAGCAGTGAAAAGTATCATGTAGCAATAAAAGATAAAAGAAGAATTTACCAAAAAAAAAATGATAAAAGAAGAATGTATAACCCTAGTAATTAGAAGTGACAATCGTCTTTTTTTAACGAAAAATATGTTAATTAAATATTTTTCATCGAGCGTCATCAAACATCGCTTTTAAATGAAAAGCGTTGAAACAATCTAAATACGACTTAAAACAACAAAAAATGAAATCAGCGGCCCTTTAATTTTTAGAAGTATATTTGAGTAATAATGGCATGATCACATGTCACTCTAGATGGAAGTTTTGAATTTCTTTAGAAAGAAAACCACACAACTCTTTTTTTCCTTCAGTGTGAACACATTCGAGTTGCTTATAGTGACTTCGAACATGCATATGAAATCGTTTTCTTCTTTCACGATGTTCGTTCCCCGTCAACGTGGATCCCATCGTTGTAACTGTTGGGAATAACGGATCCCCGAAAATCGGATTCGACACTAAATCGAACCCCTAAAGCAATGCGGAAGACGAAGCCCGGGAAAAACACGTATCACCGATCGTAAAGCAGACCACGGATTCGAGCGTACCTTGTTAGCCATAGATTAGACACCAATGCTGAAGATCGAGGAAGAAATTCTGATCCAATGATGTCAATTCGCCTTGAAAGGGAAACGGCATCGCCTTAAGCGTACTGTCCTTTTTTTTTTTTTTGAGGGAGAGAGGGAGAGGAACGTACGTGCGTTATTCCAACGGGTGTCTTCCTCTCTCTCTCTTTCTCCTTTTATACGTTCCCTTATCAACAGGCCCTAATTCCGTGAGCCGGGCTTTTAGGCCCAACATGGGCGGACGGGCCATAAGCCCATCACTAATAAAACCATCATCTCCCACTCGCACATGGTGGGCTGAACGGGATTCTCTTTACCTCTCTTCAACATTCATACCGGTGAATAATCCGTGCGACCAAAGCATACTTTGAGAGCTCGTTGCCATACATCATTAGGAATATATAACAGCTCATAATGGGCATCACATCCCGAGTAGATTTAGTATGCAGTACCTAGATCGATCGATTACATTTATATCTCTCTTGATCTCTTTTAAACAATGATATATATATATATATATATATATATATATATATTGTATTCACAATTATGATTATCCCAAAGACAGTCATAATTGGTTAATCGGTGAATACAAAACTACAATGTGATTCTCCAAATTCGATCTTCCTCTTTCCTTCAAACTCTCAATTTCAGTTCAGCTTGCTTTTCTAGAAATGCCCCATTAGATCGAATCAACTCATGACCATTGACAACATCCTAAGATAGCAAACACTAAATAGAAATCTTGAGAATAAGTAAGAGTCATGAGGAGACTAAAAAAATTGAGGAACTCTTTTCCTCAAGAGTCTCACACGACATAAAAAAATTGAGATCAAACTTTTGTCACTCTTATTAGTCGTTTCATGCATACGTAGTATGAAATACGTATTACGATATTAACTCCTTTCCCATGGAGCGTATGTCTACACTTTCAACACCGTACAGATGATAGTCCAGACATACCCAATGTCTAACTTGAGTTCACGTATCTACTCATTCACAAAATTCATCAGAACTCACATCTGGCATCATAGACAGATATTTTACTTTCGGACATAGTAAGTATTATGTCCTCATCTTAACACCCAGTTAAGGCGACATACGTATTTTAAGCTTGAGCTCTCGATTATCACCTAGATAATAAGCTTAAAAGCAGTCTCATCTCTATTTATCACACAGTAAATAGAGGCGATTACCCGTGTGAGTGGGCTAATCTTATATCTGTTCAACATACTTCCTCAACTTAAAATAATGCACTGAGCATTAAGATGCATAAAGATCAAACAAAGATTCATAGGCATTAATGATGAAAAATACAAATTCATCAAATGTGAACGCTTCAGGGAAATTACAATCCAGTACATCAGACTCTACGCAATCCTAGAGATTTCATATGGTCACAAAACACATCTCTAGGTATTGGCTTTGTCATAGAATCTGCTACCATTCTATGCGTAGTATGTACTATAAGTTCACATCTTTTCGTGCAATCATATTTTTGACAAAATTATACTTGGTATCTATATGTTTAGTCCTGCCATGATATTTTGGATCTTTGGTGTACGCTTTTGCTGCTTGGCTATCACAGTTAACCAACAATGAATCTGCAGCACTTCTAATAACACCTAAATGATCCAAAAAATCTCTTAAACCAAACACCTTCTTATACTACTGTTGATAATGCCACGAACTCAACTTTTATCGTGGACAAGGCTATACACTTTTGTTTCTTACTGCTCCAACATATGGTGCCATTATTCGGTAAGAAAACAAACCCGAGGTAGATTTCCTTTCATTTAAATCTCCTCCCCAATCAGCATCATAATAGCCTTTGAGTTGCAGATCCTTTCCTTAATAACTCAGCGTATAATCAGCAGTTCCCTTTAGATACCTCAGTATTCTCTTAACGGCTTTCCAACGTGCTTGACCTGGGTTGGATTGGTATCTACTCACCATTCCAACTGCATAACATATGTCAGGTCTTGTACACATCATAGCGTACATCAAGCTCCCAACAGCACTAGCATAAGGAACATATTTCGTTTGTTCCTTCTTTTGTGGAGTCCTTGGACACAGTCTATGGCTCAATCCTTCACCTTTTGCAATAGGAGTGTCTATAGGTTTACAATCCCATATCCTTCAATTCAAAGTTGGAAGACAACCGACTTTTGACAGTATTGACAAGCTCCATATCGCTTCCGGCAATTGGCATATCATCAACATATAATGATATGATCACAAATTGATCCTTGGATCTTTTGATATATATATAATGATCCTCATCTATCATTGTAAAATCATATGCCATTATGGCATTATGAAATCGTATATACCATTGTCTTGACGACTGCTTAAGGCCATATATCGACCTCAAAAGTCGACATACATTTTCTTCTTGGCCTTTCACTATGAAACCAGCAGGTTGTTCCATATATATTTCTTCCTCTAATTCTCCATTGAGGAAAGCAGTCTTTACATCCATTTGATGTAACTCAAGATCCATACTAGCCATTATTGCCAGAATAATGCGAATCGAGGTAAATCTCACTATAGGAGAAAACATATCTTCATAATCATTTCCTTCCTGTTGATTATACCCCTTCGCCACAAGGCGGGCCTTATGCCTTTCTATCGAGCCATCAGCCTTTCGCTTTATTTTGAGAACCCACTTGTTCCCAATAGCTTTGCGTCCTTTTGGAAGATCAACCAGTTCCCAGACTTGGTTTGATTTCATTGACTCCATCTCCTCTTTCATTGCATAAATCAATTTTTTCCTTATTAGGGCAATTTAGAGCCTCATTAATATTTCTTGGCTCATCCTCATCTTGTGGAGCAACCATAAAAGTTTCCCCTTCAATGTCAAAACTTCGATCGGGAATACTCTGGCGACTTGTTCGCCGTATGGGAGATTGTACACTTAGCACATCATTCCCCATAATGCTCCCACTAGGATTAGATAATGATGACATCGTCTCATCATATGGTTGTAATTGAGAATGAGTTGAATTCAATTCATCACTTCTCATATTACTCCCACTTGGACGAACTCCACTAATATCATTATCTTGATCCAAGGTTTCAAATAGGGGTAAT
The DNA here is from genome assembly GCF_016545825.1 of Eucalyptus grandis. NCBI lineage: Eukaryota > Viridiplantae > Streptophyta > Magnoliopsida > Myrtales > Myrtaceae > Eucalyptus > Eucalyptus grandis. The sequence goes on along the minus strand of NC_052617.1, from coordinate 6,975,272 downwards.
CTTCCCCTATTTCGCCCTTCTTAGGAAATTCATCCTCTAAGAATGTGACATCCCGTGATTTAAATTCAGTTATTCTCCCACTTTCCTGCTCACCTATGAACACATACCATTTCAAATGTTCGGAGTATCTCATTAAAATACTCTACTTTCCTTTAGGACCCAATTTCCCAAACTTGTGAGAGGACTCATGAGTATAGGCAGCACAACCCCATGGCTTAAGAAAACTTAAGTCCAGTTTTCTACCTGTCCATAACTCATATGGAGTGGAACTAAGCGATTTGGAAGGCACCCGGTTAAGTATATAGGCAACTTGATTAACAACACATCACTCCAAAAAGTGATAGGCAAGTTAGCATGCGCCGTCATGGACCTAACCATTTCCGGTAGGGTTGTTTCTTCTCTCTGCAACACCATTTTGTTGAGGAGTATATGGAATAGATAACTGTCTTTCTATTTATTTTTCATCACATAATTTTCTGAACTCATCGATAAATATTCTCGACCTCGATCGGATCTAAATACTTTTATTTTCTTGTCTAATTGATTTTCAACCAAGTTCATAAACCTTTTGAAACAACATAATGCTTCAGATTTATGAGAAATCAAATAGACATATCCGAATCGAGTATAATCATCTATAAAAGTGATGAAGTAAACAGCCCCATGCCTTCCTCTCACATTCATTGAACCCTGAGACGTCGAGAATGGATTAAATGCGAGAGGAAACTCAGCTCTTTTACCTTTTCCAAATGGTTTCCTTGTCGTTTTCCCTACTAGGCAATGCTCACATCTGGGCAAATCGACTTTTTCAATGTTGCCCAACAAGCCCTTTTTGGCTAGTCTATTTATACGATGTTGGCCAATATGGCCAAGTCTAGCATGCCACATAATCACATCATTATCATATGAAGTAGGAGACATGAAACAAGGGAATAACAAATATTGACATCACTACAGTCAACATTTAGTACAATAAAACCATCCAGAAAGTGACCACAACCATAGTAGTTTGTATCTAAATACAAATCTACACTGCTATTACGGAAGTTCACACTAAAAACAAGCTTAACCAACACCAAAACAGACACAAAATCTCGACGAATCTCCGGAGCATATAGAACATCATGTAGGAACAAGGTGCGTCTATCACGCATGTTCAATTGGCAAGTGTCAATCCATTTAACTTCATCTCTGGAGTTATTTCCTACATAGATCCACTTAGTTCCAGTTAGTACTCGTCGGAATTCCACGAAGGATCATCTATCATTTGCTACATGGTCTGTCGCTCCTGAATCTATAGTCCACAAAGGATTAGATTCAGCCAATAATTCAGAACTTGACACATAAGCAAAGTTCTCAAATGTACAAGAGGTGTATACCTTCTTTGGCTCACGCCGATCCACGAGCATAGTGACCCTTCTTGTCACAATTGTAACACCTCACCCTTGACATTTTCTTCACTTGAGGGACGTTTTCCTCTCTTGTGTTGGTTAACTCTTGATCTTTTGCAATAAGGACTTGATCCTTTGCATTCCCATATATTGAACGAATTAATACGCTTGCGCTTAGAGCTCAAAACCCTTTCTGAGCTAGAACCAAAATTGTAAATATTTATTTTCAGCTCACATGCCGTTAAGCGGTCCTCTACCAGCTCAAGGTGGGGCACAGCATCCTCAAGATCTTCCATAACATGGTCAAGAGCTTTTAGTGCTTCTTGCTTTTCCAGCACATATTGAATCTTCATATTCAATATTTCACAATTGTTGCCGTTCATATCAGCAATTACGTTCTTAGTTGCTGAAACCATCAATCTCGAACACATCGAGACATATATGCACGAATAATTAATGCCTATCATTTATGCATCCACTTTGCACAAACCCATCATATCAATGAATAATTTCAAGTAAGGTTTCAGAATCAAAAGGTCACTATGTTTCCAATCATCCTCCAAAAATCCTAACTTAAAACTATCATTAATATAATTGTCTTATGCAAAATAAATTCTATGAAGTTACACAAACTTCTATAACTACCTGACTAACTACCCACAAAGCAATCAGCAATTAACGAAAGCAACGGATAATTGACATCCAATAAAATAATAATGCTTTCAACTAATACAACAATTCATTACACTAAGTAATATATCCAAAAGAAATATCAACATAGAAAGAGATATTCAACACTCAAAAACATCTCAAACTAATCTAAGAAATAAATAGGGTAAGTCCCTTCTAATCTAACAGTCAAAGTATCTGAGAAAACTGAAGGCACATTTGCCAATCATGGAAAAACTTTTGGAGAGCTTTCATGTTGCCACCAAGGCGCATTCACTCTGCGCCATGTGGCGCTCAATCTAAGGGTTGAAGTTTTGGCCAACTCAATCCTATAGTACTCTCTTACAAAAGCTTCCACTAGCCTCCTATAATCCGGGACCACGTTGACCTCCCATAGCCGATCTAACACGCTTGCCATTCAAGTGGAAGAGTGTTCATCAAAACCGGCATCTTCTCAAAATCCGGCATAAGATAACCATTCCGGATGATTTCTTGAATCATCGATTGTCTGACCACGTGTGATACTAAATCACCGTCATGCCACCGATAATCGCCTAAACCTTTCATCGGCCTTTTCGGTCAAGCTCTTCCTTCGTCCGTTCTCGGGGATTTTGCGGGTATCCGTGCATAACGCATCATAGTTCCGCAACAAATGCGAGAACTAAAATGTATCACTTATAATCCACAATAAACAAAATGGAAAATACATAATTTTCCATGATTCATGCAACAAATGCAGAAAAAAAAATGGATTACCTCTAACCCACACGAGACATTTTGAAAAAGAAACAAATCCTTTTTTTTTTTCGGGTCAACGGTCAACGGTCGTCGGTCAATGGTCAATGGGTCAACGGGTCAACGGTCGGGTCGATGGACCGGTTGGACCGGACGGACCGGTCGGACCGATCGGGCCAATCGGGCCGGGTCGGACGAACCCGGCGCACGTGCGCGCGTGCGCGGCTGACGTCACGCGAGACGTTAGCCGGCATGTGCCGCGCGCGTGCCCAGCGTCCGTTGGTCGGGTCGCCGCCGGTGGATCGCCCGACCAACCGTCGTCGGCATCCCCGTCGCGATGACGTCATCCCAGCGATTCCGGCCGTTGGATGACGTCATGCGGCGTCGGCCGACGCACGTCGTCGCCCGACCGGCTCGTGCCGGTTCGCCGCCGGCGCCGCGCACGTGCCGGTTCGCCGACCGACGCGTGGGACGCACTGCCGGCCGATGCCGGCCGGGCGCGTCGCGCCCACGCGCAGCCGACCGGCGCGCGTGTGGGCGCGTGCAGTGTCGCCGGCGGCGCACGACATGTCGCCGAACTCGCCTCGACAACCTCTTTCACCCAGTTCCTTCAGAAATTGATTTCGACTTACGGAAACTCAGAAAAAAGGACGAACAGGGCTCGGGTGTCGGGATTTCTCGCCCCGATCCGTACGGCCGAAAATTTTCGTGAAAAATCAATCAAAAAACATCAAACAGGTCGGGAAAAACGTGAACTAGGGCTCACGATACCAATGTTGGGAATAACGGATCCCCGAAAACCGGATTCGACATTAAATCGAACCCCTAAAGCAATGCGGAAGATGAAGCCCGGGAAAAACACGTATCACCGATCGTAAAGCACACCACGGATTCGAGCGTACCTTGTTAGCCACAGATTAGACACCAATGCTGAAGATCGAGGAAGAAATTCTAATCCGATGATGTCAATTCGCCTTGAAAGGGAAACGGCGTCGCCTTAAGCGTACGGTCCTTTTTTTTTTGGAGGGAGAGAGGGAGAGGAACGTACGTACGTTATTCCACCGGGTGTCTTCCTCTCTCTCTCTTTCTCCTTTTATACGTTCCCTTATCAACGGACCCTAATTCTGTGGGCCGGGCTTTTAGGCCCAACATGGGCGGACGGGCCATAAGCCCATCACTAATAAAACCATCAGTAACATTGTCTCTTCTTAAAGCTTCTGATGCATTGGATGCTAGAAGTTATATAGTCGAGGGCTACCCGTTACTCAAAGATACAATGCGCGACATGACCACGGTCAGAAGCAGCAAAATCATTCATGTTCATCGAGAGGACAATGGTACAGCAGTATTGGCTTGCCAATACAGCATTCTTGATTGTCGATGCATGCTTTATTTACTTGTATCGATCCGACATCAAATGTACGAGACATCTATGCAATTGAATGTCTTCCCTTGATAACAATAAGTAGACTGTAGGCCACAGTAGTGAATAATTCTATGACGACAATTGCTGATGTAGATTGATTGTAGACATTTTCAGACCATCTTGATTGCTAGTGTGTATGAGCATCAAAATGGGCTAAATTAGTTTCAGTTTTCCTCCTATATGCACACAATTGGCGCGATTCTTTCTGCAGATTAACTTTCTTGACATATTAGTAAGTAGTAATGCATTTGGTTTCTTTCGTGTTTAAATCCATCTAAGGTGAACAGAAGCAAGAAGAAAAGCTCCCCCTCTCTTTGTTGCCACCATCACAGTTGCATTGCAAACCAATTGCAACAATATCGTGATAAACTAATAGTTAAAATAAATAAATATATATATATATATATATATATTATCCTAAGAGTCTTAAATATATTGCGTTTTTGCCAATTTAATCCCAAACTTTTTAATTTTATCAATTAAATTATAAATATTTTCACATTTTGTCAATTGAATCAATGTGGCAAATTCTAGCCAAAATGGAAAAATTTGAAATCATATTTTTCGAATTTTTTTTTTTCATTTATATATATATATTTTTGCTCTCTCTCTCATTTTTGATTTTTTTTTTTTTTTGTTCAAAGGGCCAATGCCACTATCTAACGACCAATGACCTTCCCTAACCACTAACCAAGGACTAGCAACCCCCATTGGCCCCTAGCCCCCATCAGCCCCTCGATGAAGCTCTCGCCAGCCATAGGTGAGGACATCACAAGCCCTCGTTCTCTCTCATTGTGGCTAGCAAGGGCCTAGGCAAGGTCTTCATGACCCTCACCTAGTGGCTAGCAATCCTACCAGCCCTTTGAACCAAAATAAAAATAATAAATAATAAAAATAAAAATTAATAAATATAATCCACATTAATATTGGTCGTGCTACATAAAATAATTGATATTGACTAAACTAGCACATCGGCAATTTCCGTTTAAAATGGATTAAATTGATTCAATTGATAAACTGTAAAAAAAATTAAAATTAATTAATAAAATTAAAATATTTATGATTGAATTGATAAAATTATAACAAATTTAAGATGTGGGTAGAAATTTTTTCATTAATGGGCGGCATAGGTCTACGCCATCGGTTGCTGATAGAACACTTGTTTTCTTTTGGTCCAGACAATGTTGTCAGTACAAGGATCACGGAATAGGACACGGAGCAGCGGAATTGATGAGCCACCATCAGAATTCAGAAGAGATGTGAGCCCCCGTTAAAGGCTATCATTCATCTTCCTACCGAAGAAAGGACGCCGTTCGTATTCTCCATTCAATGCCTTGTCTGCATTCTGATCTTCCCCTATCATTTCAAGTTTAGCTTTAACCCTAGTGACATAACACGTCACATGATTCTATTGCTGACCTAATATACTTCCAAAAAATACCTAAATCATGTTAAACCCGCCTATTTTTCTGGTAATTATGTCTTGTTATCATGTAACGTCGAACTATGAGATCATATGGATATTGACATTTAAATTCACACTCATCCTTTTTCATCAATTATTTTATAGGTTGAAATATGGTTTTTTATTTGGCAGAAAAAATGAAATATGACTTAGTAGGCTAGTCTTTCATCTACGCGTATATATATGGTTGGGAATGTCCAACAAAATATGGAAATTATATCTTATAAATATTTTCACATGCAATACCACCATACTGAGTGGCGCTGCTGGTTTCGGACTTTCTCCCCCTCATGAAGAGAAGAAATTCGAATCCTCAACACGTCGCAGATGGACTTACCCGCTTCACGGGGGTGATGGGTTCCTCCGTGGGTCCCAAGATTTGTCCGCTGACTATCGGCTTAAGATTTCCTTGGATCATCAAAAAAAAAAAAATCACATGCGATTGGTTTGTATGCACGATAAAATGACCTTGGGTAACGCTTGCAATTACTCATGCTTCAATTACTCCTCTCTTTACATACTTATTCTGATGCATGTATGAACCAGAACTGGAAGGGTACATTGACTCTACTCCGGACACGTACGGTTATCCCGCATACGAAAATGAAGAAGCACCGACGTTGTAATGTACTCCGTACTGTTGTTGTGTCCATGAACCGTTCAAGAGAACGAAACAAATGCATGCAAACGGTCGACGAAGACAATGCACATAAGACTAGAGCCGAAGCGACAAACGGTCTCGGCATGAGCAAAGATGTGGCTGCATGTTTGCGAGTCGACATGGGTAGGGCCATGATGTGTAGGTCTTCTGGAAGAAGCAATCCCCATGTTCTGTGAACGAGATTGGCTTTGACGAACCCAGAGCAAACCCTAATTTACACGAATCAAGTGACGCACCATTCCCGTCGAAAGTGATTGGGTAACTAGTTATAAGGCCAATCTCGGAAGGGTTACTTGACTGACAAGGTAAGTTACTTAAATTCATATGCTTCGATCATTCCTTTCATACTAATTTTGACTCGTGTTATTAGAATTACACCAAGAACTGCTATTGACGTTTGGCAAAACTCGTTAGTTTATACTCTCAGATAACTATCCTTCTAGAAGTTTTGGTTTCCTCCGAAGCAGATTAACAATATTCTACGAAATTACATAAGCACGTAAATATCAAGAAAAGGGAAAGCAAAATTGGTTAGGGTTTCGTGTGGCCCTTAGCTATGCTATCTTGTGTTTTCATGGGGCATCAATATGCGGCATTTCTCGACCAAAATCAGTCATCTATATCTTCGCGAGGCCTTTCAGATGAGAATTAAATGCTAGATGGTTCCGCTAACAGCACGGCCGAAGGGTACATACGGATGTACCCATAAACATAGCCCAACCGCCTGCATTCATTGCATAACCTAAACATCGACAAACGCATTTTTTATGTCTCGTCCGATTAGTTAGCCATCTAGACAACAACCGGAGATTACGAATTTAGGGCCAGATTGAAGAGTGTAGAAAAGGGTACCTATGTTGGTATGAAAGATTGAGACTCTAAAAGAAAAGCATTATAAAAGAAAAACGAGAAATCGGCTTTTATATAGACTCATACCTTGGCCCACGAAGTAGACTTAATGTCCTGAAAGTTATGCATCAATACTGCCAGATTTAGCGAGATATTTTCAGTACAACTATTCACGTGGAATATTTCCTACGTTCCTAGTATTTTAGAGATATTCAATTGTTATATTCGATATTAGCTAGCGTATAGCTTTTCTTGACATTTTTATTCAGAAAGTGATTTGAGAGAGAAACTTTCTCCGAGTTTCCAACTGTTTTGAAAAAAAAAATGAGGTACTCGTGTTCATTGTCATCGTTTTCTTTTACATCAATTTTCAAGCGCGTGAAATGGTCTATGCGCCTCAAATGGATCTTTACTTAATTATGCTAAGCCAGGAGCTAATGATTCTTGAATAAAGGAAAATTAATACCGCGAATCTATCTCATAGACGCATTGAGCTGTCACATGCTCTAGATGCTCTCTTACGAAAGGAATGACAACAGCATGGCATGAAGACGTAACTGAGCATGTCACCTTGGATGAGAAAAATAATAATAAAAGATGAAAAATGCTATTGCTAGACCTAGAAGAAGATGGGAGAAGGAAGTGATTTTGATTTTTGATGCCAAGGTTGCGAAGATAAATGGTACATTTGGTTCAGTATTTTGAAAACCCATCGGGAAAATGCAAAAGCAATTTAGCCTAAAAAACTTTAGGCAAATACAAAGAATGTTTGGTAAACTATGCTTTGAAAAGTAATTTTGAGAGAAATGCCATTTGCTAGAAAACACATTTGTAAAGCCCTTTGGATGATTAATATTAGTTTTTTTAATTTCATTTGTTTAAAATTGAAAAAAAATCATGCATGCAATTTTTAAATATAAATTTTAACAATAATGCTAAAAAAATAAAAATATATATATATAATTTTAAAAAAGAAGACCAAATCCTTTGTTGAAATTTTTTAATTTTTATTTTTTTTAAATTGAAAAAATAATGTATGTAACTTTTTAGTATAAATTTGAAAAAAAAAATGCTAAAAAATCAAAATATATATATATCATATATATTTTTAAAAGAAAAGACCAAACCCTTCGTCAGAATTTTTAATTTTATTTGTTTAAAATTGAAAAAAAAAATGTATGCAACTTTTTAATATAAATTTTAACAATAATGCTAAAAAAATCAAATATATAAATAATTTTTTACAAAGGACCAAAATATATTTAATTTTTTTTAGCATTTATATAAATTTGATTTTTTTTTAGCATTATATTGGCATTTAAAAGAATAATAACAATGGCAAAATCAGAAATTTGAAGAATGAGTGATGATAGTTTTGGAAAAAAAATTTAAATTTTAGCATTTGGCCGAATGCTGAAAGCTCAAAGCTAGTCTCTATTAGTATTGGACTTTCAGCCTTCCCAATGCTGGTTTCCACTTAAAAGTTACTTCAAAATGATTGATAAACGGTTCAGCATTTTCCCAATGGACTTTAGAAGCTGAAAGCCATTTGAGAATACTGAACCAAATGCACCCAAAATGTACAGGCCCATATGCGCATGCATGGACTTGTGCTGTTATGGATAATTGATTAGGGGTATCAACAGTTCAATTTTGTTTGGTTCGGTTTTATTATTTTTACCTATGTTTTTCTTCTTTTTGGTTATAAACAATTTAATCTCTTGGGGAAATTTAAGCATAATGTTGGTATGAAAGATTGAGACTCTAAAAGAAAAGGCATTATAAAAGAAATACGAGAAATCGGCTTTTATATAGACTCATACCTTGGCCCATGAAGTAGACTTAGGCCTTAATGTCCTGAAAGTTATGCATCAACATTGCCAGATTTAGCGAGATATTTTCAGCACAACTATTCACGTGGAATATTTCCTACGTTCCTAGTATTTTAGAGATATTCATTTCCTATATTCGATGTTAGCTAGCCTATAGCTTTTCTTGACATTTTTATTCAGAAAGTGATTTGAGAGAGGAACTTCCTCCGAGTTTTGACTGTTTTGAAAAAATGATGTACTCGTGTTCATTGTCATCGTTTTCTTTTACATCAATTTTCAAGCGCGTGAAATGGTCTATGCACCTCAAATGGATCTTTACTTAACTATGCTAAGCCAGGAGCTAATGATTCGTGAATAAAGGAAAATTAATACCGCAAATGCATCTCATAAAAGCAATGAGCTGCCACATGCTCTAGATGCTCTCTTACGAAAGGAATGACAACAGCATGGCATGAAGACGTAACTGAGTATGTCACCTTGGATGAGAAAAAAAAGAAAAAAGAAAAAGAAAAATGCTATTGCTAGACCTAGAAGAAGATGGGAGAAGGAAGTGATTTTGATTTTCGATGCCAAGGTTATGAAGATAAAATGTACAGGCCCATATGCCCGTGCATGGACTTGTGCTGTTATGGCTAATTGACTAGGAGTGTCAACTGTTTAATTTGATTCGGTTTTCTTGAAAACCTAAACCAAGCCAATACAAACCGAAAACAAAACCTATTTCAGTTCGATTCGATTTTTAGATTTTCCTATTTTTTTCCTTGCTTATTAGAGCCGAACCGAATAAATGGTGAGAAAAAAAGATAGATTTTATATTAGGGGTTTAAGTTTTGTTGAAAATTTTGGATCCACTCGGTTAACTGAACCAAACCAAAAATGCACAAAAAATTCGGTTCAGTTTAGTTCGGTTCCGTCATTCCTAGCACATTAATCCCCTTGGACCCGATTTAAATGTGGTGCGAGCACACCCTATTCATGAATCAATTAGGGCCCACGCGAGACTCGCGTGAGCCAACGTTTGCTTGCTCTACGTTGAGCGTGCATGAAACGGGTTGAGGTGCACGTTTTGAACAGAAGAAGGCCCAGCTCAAGAGACAGAGAGAGACAGATGAAACAGGAAAGAGCACGTTGAATTGAGCCATGCACGTCAAGTGAATGATACGATGAATGGGCTCTTCATAAGATCAATGGGCTCGAATGAATTTGGGAGTATATAAGCTTAGCCCAACTCTAAGTAGGCCAAGTCATTCAGTCACCACCAACAAATTGGGCGTCATTCAATTCTTTTTTATTCTCCCTAAAAGCCCGTTTGGTCACTTTATGTTGTCCAAATGAGCCGACCTGAATTGTCTTTTTTTCCTGCAATGATGCTTCATTTGATTATTCATGAGATTTGCCACACTTTGATTATCATTAATTAACTTCAGCCTTGTCTCTCCATACATCACTTCTCCTAGGCTGCAACATTTAGCAGAGATTCAGGTACATCCCTAAAAGAACAGAAGAAAAAGAGATGCAACATTTAGCAGAGATTCAGGTACATCCCTAAAGGAACAGAAGAAAAAGAGCTGCAACATTTAGCAGAGATTCAGGAACATCCCAAAAGGAACAGAAGAAAAAGAGATGCATCTTTGATGCAGTGGAAACGACAGTTCACCAACCCACATATTGTCGAGAGCAGGTAAATATTTCTAAAGCAAATACAGAGGCACAAACCATAGAAAACTCTCTCTTAAGAAATTGGCTGAATGATAGGGAAAAGACCATTCTCCAATCTGAACATGATAAATGAAGACTCTCTCAATCCATGTAAACCCTAGGAATGGAGAAATAATTGAACAGAAAATGAGATCAATAGGCGTAAAATGGAAAACATCATCAAAACCCACGTTGAAGATTGGGGCTTTGAACAGCTTATGGATCGGGCAATCGACTAATCATGCATAAATTTTTGGCAAGTGCGATTGCGTCATCACTGATCAATGAATTCCCACAGGTAAAGATATTTTCCTCAGCTGATCTATTTCCGCACCGTCGCCAGACTTTGATTATACGATGATATCAGATACCTCTGCGGGTACCTCCTGTTCTTCGATTGGCGTACACACATCTGAGAGTGAGAACGCACGTGTGGTGGGGTTGGAAAAAAGAATGGTGCTTGGCAAGAGGTCAATAGCAAGACGTCAATCAGCCACACGTGTGCAAGCTCATCCCCGGCTCCAAATGGTCGGGTGGTGGGAAATTCTATGGACCCATTAGGGTTTCAGCCTTTTTGACAAAATGCATGCACCACGAAACTGTTCCCCTCTTTTGGGCTTTGCCTTATCGCTTAACCCTTTCGATGTTTTCTTCTCTTTTCAACACTACCAATTATTCAATCATCTCGATATAAAGTAATCAGCTTTATGCTTGAATTTCATGCGGCTAATAATAAGCTTCCGGGAACATTCGTTCTATGAATGGGTTTAGGTTCAGACATTCCTGGAAGGGCATTTTGTCAACGAAAGCGCACGGACACGTGAGTGATTAGGTAGGACTTTCATTGAGAGTGTTTGTAATACGACACGGAGGGAGATTGGTCGGAGGAGGAGAAATTAAATTTCTGTATGACCAAATCATTAATGCGGAGAGAGGGGCGGCCATAGCTTCACAGCTCAAGTGATCTGTACTTTGACAAAAGGCGTTGTGATCCGAGATAAACTGGAGGGTCTGATAAGATCTTTACATGTTGAATTAGATTTAGTATCCCTCGAATCGCATTATGGGATAGCTCTTGATCAGCAAGTTAATAATAGTAAATAGATCTTTTCTCTCGATGAAACGTCATTGCTTTTGTGTGTTAGAAGTTCCTTGCGTTCATAACGAAGAGATTGAATCGTTTTGTTCACTCAAGAATGACTTTTATCCGCACAAGTTAGCACCTCTTTAAAGAAGACACAAACTACCAACCAAAAAAAAAAGAAGACAAAAACTCGCGGCAGTCGTTAGAACAATTTTTTTCTCCCTGCTACTTTCCTTGAGTCACAACCACAACCACAACCGCAGTCGGCGGTGGTCGCTTAAGAGCAATGATTATTGTGCGGTGGTCGCCGGTGCCACCGCTACTTCCCCTACCCCAAGCAAGAACAAATGAATTATACTTTTAGTTTTTTTTTTTTTCAAATATCCAACCTATCCAAGTCCCTCTTTAGACGAAATATTACCTATCCAATGTTTTTATCCGGATTGAGCCGATGCAAAGTGCTACCGAGCATTATATAGGACAATTTTTATCGTATTTGAGCTCTCAAAAATCTCCTGATTCCTTCAAGTTTCAATTTTTTTTTAATCCGAAGTCCTCAGTGGCGGCGCCCAAAGTAAAAAGTGGAGCAGCTGCCACCACTCTAAAGTGGGAAATCCTGCTAATACATTTTCGGTTTCTTGTTTATGTTATTGTCATGTAAACCCTTTTCATGATGAGCCTAGACACCATTCTCTTAGTCCTTCTGTGTGAAATTAGAATATTAAAGCGCATCTTATTCAAGAAAAGATTGGCCCACCATATTGAAGCATTTGGTGTTGTATAAAGCAGGGCACTTTGTCTGACCAAAAACTTAAAAAGCAGGGCACCTTCATGTAAATTGTGCGTGTGTACAGGGGAAAAGAAAAGGAACCGGATAAGAACGTGAGAAATCATCAAAAGAAACGTTTTAAATTTATTATATTTGTGCTAATTTAATTTGAAATATTTCAATAATGCCAATTTAATCATTTTTTTTATATAATTTGTCGATTTAATCTTAAAACTTTTCGTTCTTTACCATCTCATATTCTTAGTCATAACTCTTATTATTGATTCTTGATTATTGTTCTTCTCAATAAGGTTTTGAATATTGGAAAATGAGAAGGCAATCACACCGTCGCTATCACAAACGTGATGGAGCTCTATCTACCTTCAAATTTTCTTCGGAAACCGGCTGACTTGTGTATCCGGTTTCCGTGCAAATTTTTTTAGTTTAAACACTATTGATCCTAAAAATCCCACTTCATAATTTCTTCAAAGTGGCAAAGTTTAAATGGAAAAAAAAATACATAGTTGGACACAAAAAATAAATTCAGAATACCAAGAGAAAAGAAAGAAGACGAAATAAGCAATCAAACTTGAATGTGTTGAAGTTATACGATTTTTTTTTTTTTTTTACATATGATATTGGAATTGTGCTAAAGGCATCAGGATAACGTAAATAGATTTCATAAAATTTTAATGAACCCAAGTTGCGCACCATATATGTCATTGATTTTTTACCAACTAGTATGATGCATTTTAGAGACATGAAAGTAAAATAAATATAAAAAATCAAATCTTACGAATCTATGATGTTAGGATATAACCAAATACATAACATTATAAAATATATTTTCCTTTATTTTTGGAAATTCTATATAGATTTATCATGTTTGATCGTAATCAAGTACACGCAATGTCATAAAATGCAATCTTATATAGTTTTGCAATTAAATTATCTAGCTTTAGTTAATTCTATAATTAACAAGCATATTCTCATATTAAAAAATATAAGCATATTCTTAACATGCATACTAAAAACTTGATTTAACTGACACGTTCTACATTATGTATTAAATTATAATTATAATCAGCAATTTTTTTTATTAAATCTGATCTATTCAATTACCTAACTTTATTTAACACGCAATTCCATTTTCGCATTTTTATAACCACAAAACTATTAGAAACAAAATCCTATTGGCCACCTCTGGTGGTTGCCGGTCACTAGTAGTCGACACTGCCGGCTGCCAGTGCTGCGGCCGGTCAAATCATAACCTACGATGATTGTAGTATTCTATGAACTTTGTAACAATCCGGCTTTTCATATCAATTAAGGGCCAAAGTTTTGTAAAATCAGAAAGAAAGATTGGTTCCGGAGCAGAAAAAGTCCTCGGAAAAAGATGAGATGGAAACCAAGAGAACGTGTGCCGTCCAAATGAGAAAAAAGAAAAAGGAAATATTTCTAATTTTTCTTTTCGAACAACCGCGGCAATCCATCGACCAACCTTCTTCATATGTTATTTACACAGATCCAGTGGCCGGTTCCTTTGAAATGAAAGTGGCGATTGAAATTGCACTGTCATTTTCAATCAGCATCGTTATATTAGCATTGCTCTTTCCTTTTATCTGCTTTTGTTCCTGAACTTTTCATTTGACGAAACTAAGGTGCTGAAGAGTGCCCGCTCTGGCTAAGGACAAAGTTGATGATGGCTATTGTAAGTATTCCTCATATATGTCAAGTATAGTCGCCCTAGTCTACTTTCATCTTATAGCTAACAGCATTAGGATTGGACATTCTAACACAATATTAGAACACAGTTCGAAACATCCCTTTCAAATTCATTGCTTGTTGTGGGTTTTTTCAACGACCGATTCACACAAAATACCATCCATGCCCATTTTACATAATTTGGCCGTGATCATGTGATTATGAGAAATCGGCTTACACGCAACCGAGAGTGTTAAATATAATCCCAAATTACTTAAATACGTTATTATAACATATCCTACGTACATACTCTTTTTTTAAAGGCTCTTTATCCTTTTCAATCATGGGTATAATCAATGCTACGTTATAAATAGGCCATCATTATCACCATATTAGTTTATGCACGCTTCGTACATAAACATAATTACATCCAAGTATCGATTGGCTTTCTGTGCCCATAGTCCAGACACCTTGACATAACCCGGAGAGCCTGGAGTTAAATAGCAGTATTATTGAGAAACTGAGATTACCTTATGATGGAGATGTGACGCAACGTTCAGGGTTGACAGCGTCACTGATGACGCTTTGCAAGCGAACGACATGTCCTCTGCACCAATTTTTTTCTGGAATTACAAAGCATCTTTCAGTCCCCCTTTGTTTCAGCTATAATCAAGATCGAGTACACTAAAAAGAAACTGGGGAATTCTCGAAAGGGAATGGGCAGCGTTGATAACCTAAGAGACTGATTCATGTGCTTGGCCCCAGTTATTTCTAATAATGATCATGTTATTATCATGGTAGCTAGGAAGATTAGCTAGGTGAATCAACTACTCCTTAATTAATTAAAATATTTGAGTGGGGTCATGAAGTATATAGGCGAATAGCGTCAATAATAGTTCTATAGCCTTCTATCTTTTTCTCTCCATATTATTCTAATTAGTTCCTTTCGCGACACGAATAATGTCTTCCTACTCGAATATCCCTCCCATCGTTTTCAGGGACCAGTGTTCCAGTAAGGCCTGAGGAGGAGGGAATCTAGGGGCCATGGAACAACGAGGAGGTATCTTCAGGAGGCGCATGTCATCATGATGCAAATGATTAGCCTTCGTTAGGAGGAGTTAAAAGAAGCAATGCCGCTGCCCTAAGGTGTAAGTCATTTCAAGCCACGAGAAGCACACGAGGAATGATTACAAGGTGAGATTTATAGTTCCTATAGCTAGAGGTAGAGATGGATAATAGGAATAGGAATTCATGATTAGGAAGATGTTGAAATTATGTGTCAATAAGTTCCTATCGGAGTTGAAGATTAGCCCTGACGAAAAAAGATGAAATAAAGATGTCGAAATCTGCTTTGATTCGCGTCATCCATTGACGATCTTTTACTTTATGTGAATGCACCACGTCCTTAGGATATATATAATATTTTGTGGGGGATATGTTGTCATTCGGAGTTCACATGTCTCTCTTAAAACTCTGTCGGCCATTAAGTTTTTTAAAGTTTTTGGTGATTTAATATCCATGTATAATCGATGCATTACCCGCAGAGATTCCCCAAATTCCAGTGATGGATTTAGACGAATTTGACTGGGGTTCGATTCTTAATTCCCAAAATGTGGAGTCTCTCATAACATATATATTTTTTTAAGCAAAATATCGCACCAACGTGTTTGTTTTATATTACAACCCAAAAGTTGCAACTTGTCACTTTTGAATTGCGAGACCGTTTGGTAGTGAAGGGGTCATCCATCTTTTATGAGATCACAAATTTGATTCACATTATGAAAAAATCTCTAAATGACTCGCATTGTATTACCTTACTATGGCATATTCCGTATAGAGAGACTTTTTGATTATTAATATCTTGGTGAGAGTAATAGCGATGGACTTGTCAAGCTCAGATCTTTGAATCACGGGTATAAAAGTAATTATGACTTAAATTGAACATTCCTTAGCACATGTGAGATACTTATGATTACTGTTAGAGGGTTGCTAGCGCCGATTGCCCCTCCTCACCTTTTTGCTCATGAAAAAACAAAGAGAGAAATGTTGAGAGATTCGTTCCAAATGCCCGTGCCCTAATGCGACCTTTTCCCCACTATCCCCAGTCACAAAATTCGGCTACCTTTCAGGAGAGGGCTGACTTGCCTGCCGACTGAAAAAGCAAGCCATTGAATCCAGAATCAGGAGACCTCAAAAAGGTCATACAAATTCCAAAAGACCTTATGTCACTGCTCCCTAAATTGCCTACCCTCCACACGAGGAGGGACTCTCTCTTTGTACCAATCGAACCCAAAAGTATATACAGACAACCCCCCGCCAATTTCATTTTAATTTAGGAGCAGTAGTAGTAGGTAATTCCTTCTCCCACCTTCCAAAGGGTCCAAACCCCTTTGAAGATGTGTACATCCTATAGCCACATCGCCATAGTTAAATCACTTTCATTTTGTATTCTAGCTACATATAACAAAAGCTGGTCAAAAGACTCAAATCCCTCTTTTTTAACACCCAATGAATAAATAAAGCTGGGAAGAGATCAAATTAAAAAGAATTGAGAGAAAAAGCAGGGTGTGCTTGCAGACAGGTAGATCTAGATGGTGATGTTATTGGTGCCTGCACGACCTTTAAGCCACCAGAAGGCAAGTCGAGATAGACTAAGTAAAAGCAAATGGGGGAGAATAATATAAAGCGTTTATATGGAGCTAGGTGACACAAGATAGATTTGCACTGACCCCTCTTTTATTAGCAGAATATTCCACTGAAGGATCCTGCAGCGGAACACGGAACAGCGACCAACAGCACCCCTGAGATAATTGTGTGGGAAACCTCCTTTGATTGGATAAGAACCGTGGGGGTCTTTGAAAAATAATGCTGATTTTTTTTCATTGATTAATTGAGTAATGAGAAAAGGGAAAGGAAAGGAAAGGAAGCTGCAGTGTGAGTTCACATTTGGTGAAGATCACATCCTTCTCGGCCCCCAAAATCATGGGACGAATGAGATTTTGAGAAATCCACAAATAATAATTTAAGATTCTGAGATGTTTCTAGTAGCCGAATTTATATGTCTGTGCACCTTAAGGGATCAAAAACTTGAAGATGTATGATTGTATATTGACACCAATACATTAAGTTGCATCATGAATATATGTACCTGTTCATCTCTCATTTCACCACAAACTTTTGAAGTAGATACTGCCTCGTGTAAATTTAGGAGCCTAGAATCGAAGTTGCAACCTTCTCATCTTTAGACAGAATTTGTTAAACTTGCCCTTTATCATCTTATATAATCAAAGTCGGGCTCGAGCCTATTAGGGTGTATATTGTATTCTTAAAGATAACGTTACATTATTACATTGCGACAATAAAATATGTCCAAATTCATCTGTTGAAAGAGGATCTGCACTAGGAAATTCAGTGAAGCAAGCCATCTAGGTCAAAAATCGCATATTTAAGTCGCTAGAAAATTCGGGAAAAAAAAAAAAAAAAAGAAAAGATGTTCACTTCTTTTTTGTGGTCGAAGAGAAACAGAAGAAAGTCGCATAGATTATTACATATTATTCTCTTAGGGGGTCCATTTAATTTGACTAATATGACCAGGTAAAAGGGTTTGGTACACGTTTATCATTATCCAATCCTAAAATAAATGCTGAGAAGCTACCACACGGACCTTCCATAAAATTCCACTCTGGATGAATTGACTCCACTACAGGAGAGACACGTGCAGTTTTGTTTTTGGGAATAATGGTTTAAAAAAAGAGAAGAAAATAAATTAACTCTCTTCTGATTTTCTTGTAAAGTTTGTGGGAGATGATCTCATCTTATGGCCTGCCTGCCTGCTTCTTGCCACCAAGATTGCCCCAGCTCAATAGGGTCATTATCTATCATCCCTCATTAAATGAATTTTTGCAAGAACCATATTAAAAAGAAGAAATATATATATCTGCAATAATGCTTATTTGGGAATTTTGAAAATCAATTTGCAACCGGTAAAACACGATCGAGTATTGAATATGACTAGCTTATTTTAATGATGATCACATACAACTTGTCACGTTAACCAATAAAATTGATTATATAAACTAATTTTAGTAAACCAAGCCAACAGTCTAAATCAGATCACGCATACATAACCGAACCATTTCTTCAAGAGATCGCAGTCTGTCATCTTCCAATCCTTGAAAGCGAACTACTTGATCGAAGATGAGGATCATCGGGCATAAACTAGTTGAAACAAGGAATCGAGCAATGCATGCATAATCATTTGGAGAGCGATAGATCGAACCTACCATCCGATTATATCGTAGGTTTGAATCATTGTACTGAGGACGCCCATGATGTCGAAAAAGACCCGAGCGGGTGCATGAAGAACTCAGCCCCATTCCCTACACTTACTTTGTGCGGTAGGTATTGAAATTTGACAGAAAAAGGCAAAGGGAGTTGGGTGAACGGTCGGTTCTTTCATCTCCGTCGTCGTTTTCATGCAGTTGACCGCCGTCTAAGCAATTCCAAGTTGCTAATAAAAGAAATATACAGTTGGATTTCTCCGTTTATTTCTTCTTATTTTTAATGCTCTTATTTACGATGATTTTTTTCTAACAAGACAACAAATTACAGACCAAGAGTTTCCTCAACAATTGCTCTTATATTTGTTTTGTCGGATGCTTTAGCTATCTTGCATTTTCTTCTGACCTCTAGTGGTCCTTTGACATGGTTACGTCCACATCTTATCTTTAACTCTATGAGGTCCACACGCAAGGCAAAAGGAATATAATATCCGGATACAACGGAAGAATTTCTTGAGATTTTAAATTTTTTGGAAAAGGAAAATAGTCGTAAGACAAGTATCCAACTATACGCGCAATGCAATGTCTGTTGTTTCATCGAATAATCATCTTGAACATGGCAAGAGCAAAGCCTATCAATTCTTGCGTTATAGTATCCCACGTGGCTTTTTCAATGGAGGGAAAGGTGTCACCAATAAGATATTGCCCCAAAACAAATCAATATGAATTATAGTATCCCACGTGGCTTTTTCAATGGAGGGAAAGGTGTCACCAATTAGATATTGCCCCAAAACAAGTCAATAGGAATGACGCGAAAGGAAGAAACTGAGATGTTTATTATAGTCCATAAGAATTTTTCTATTTTAGAAGAAAATGTATGAGATCAACCTAAAAGACGGGTCATGTTTTACTTCAAGCAGGCTTTTGATTGGTAAGTTATAAACATGGGTTATATTTAGTTGAGTTTTGCATGGAAATGATGTCCATAACTTGTAATTTATCAATTAAAGACATGATTGAGTGAGATTTCCTCGTAATAGAATGGAAGAAACTATGACTCCTTTTTAGGTGTATTTCTTTTGACTAGATGACAACTCAAGTTGACATTTATTTGATATAGATCTTTCGTTATGGTGACATCATAAGCCCTCTATCCATCTATAGGAAACTATGAGCGGCACGGCAATTTCTCTTATAATCACCTACCACATGAAATTCAAAATGGAATTAATGACATGACAATCTGTTAATGTCACATGTGATATCGTTGTTACTGAGGATACTATCTTGTTCAAAAAGATTAAAAACCAACATTGGCCCAACATTATATCACGATTGATAGACAGACCGTTATTGGACTGCAAAGCTTCTTAAAATAAGACAAGTGAAAGATAGTTTGCAAAATCTTTCAAGAAAAAATTATCAAAAAAAAAAAAAATCTAAACTTATTTCACTCATGACAATTAAATCCTAAATCTTTAATTTGATCAATTTAATCTTAAACCTTTTGACATTTTGTCGGTTTAGTCTTATTGGCCAATTTTGGGCGAAAAATGTTAACGTTGACAATTTTTTAAAATCTTTATTATTTTTATTTTGTTTCTTCTTCTTTTTCTTTTTCCTTTTTGTCCTAACCCTAGGTTGGTGAGGTTGCCAACCAATCCTCATTGGGCACAAGCAAGGGCTGGCGACCCTCGCGAGGGCGCCATGACCTTCACCAGCCAATGGGCAAGGATCGTGCCCTTGCGCAGACCAAGCGAGGGCCCAACACCCATGCCCACACCAAGCGAAAGTTGTTGGTCCACGGTTGGAAAATAGAAAGAAAAGAAAGAAAAAACAATAATAGAAAATTCAAGAAATTTTTTTAAAATTTAAAAATTATTCATGTTAGCACTAACCGTGTCATGTAAGACAGCTAGCATTGGCTAGACCACTACGTTAGCGATTTTCAGCCAAAATTGATGAAAATTATTAAATTGATAAATCATCAAAAAATTTAAATTTCAATTGACACAAGGTTTAAGAGTGAATAGCAAATACTTAAAAAGCTTATGATTAAATTGGCCATATTAAAAATTTGAAAATTGAATTGATACAAGTGTAATAGGTTTAATACATTTTTGGTAATTTTCCTATCTTTCAATTTAATTTTTTTTTTCTTAACATACTTATGAATAGGAGATCTACTATATAGAAAAGAAAAAAAAGGCACGACACTAATAATTTTGCTAGGTCAGTCAAGTCTAAAAGTGTAGATGCCTGAATCTAAATAAGTTGTTTTCATTCTCAGCACCACTTACTCAAGTGGTCAGTCGATATTTCTTCATCATAAAAAGGCTTAATTAAGGATTTTCATATCACATATCCAAACCCATCATTCTAATAATTAGTTATTCTGAGAATCTTTGAAAACGATATTGAATCTAGCCCTAAGAGGTTACCAAACCCTAAACATTATATCATCCACATGCACATACCAAAGAACAACACAAAACAGCTGTAATTCCATCTTATATTTCAAATGGACCGTCTCTGTATGAACCTTCGGATTCTACAATCTAGACTCCCCCCTTAAGGTGGGATGTCGTGCATACCATATATTAATTTATGTTTATATTCAACCCTCAGAATGTATAGACATATATATTATATATGCACTTGTGAAATATTCCTCTATTTTTCTTTCTTTCATAATGCGAAAGATGTCAAATAATATCTTCACGTGCATGCCACGAGATCCGTCATGGCCATCACGAGCGGCAGTATGGACTTTCCTTTGAATCTTTTTTAATTTGAGGAGCCCCGTAGAATATTCTGTCTCATATATTTAAATCCATCGTGTACCTCATTCAAAATAAAGTACGCTAGATTGTTAAAAAAAAAAAAAAAAAAAAATCAGAGTACAATATATACACGATACTCTTTATAATATTTACCACCCGCCCGTTTGGTACAAAGGCTATCTATCTCACGCCTCTTTATTTGCCAAATTTTCAGGGAGTCAACCGTGTCTCCAAAATCACTCACAATCTATGCTTTCGGCTTATGAGCGGTGGTGGTAGACAAGTCTCACCCAAACACAAAATAGGACAACCCGTTTTTCAATTCGTTCAAACACAGATGCTTTTTTTTTTTTTTTTGATGACTCAGAAATCCCGTACAGCTGGCAACCAACCGAGCAAATTTGGGATGACGTTAGCGGAGGACCCACCATCCCCCATACAGCCGGCAGCCGGTTGAGTAAATCTGAGAACCTCGTATAGCTGGCAGCCGGCAGCCGGCCGAGCAAATTTGGGAGGACGTTAGTGGATGACCCACCACCCCCCATACAACCAGCAATCGGCTGAGTAAATCTGATAACTCCATACAATTGGCAGCCGGCTGAGCAATTTGGGAGAACATTAGCAAAGGACCCACCACCCCCCATACAATTGACAGCCGACCGAGTAAATCTGAGAGGACGCTAGCGGATGACCCACCACCCCAACATCTCGCTTAAGATACTAAGCGCCTTCACTGAGTTTCGAACCTCTCACATTTGAGCAAGGATCAGTGAAGTTTTTATCTAGCGAAGCCACCACGGCCGGTGGTCAAACACAGATGATTTATAATCAAAACAAAGACACAAAAGTGGATCGTGATATCGGAATCCGAGCATTTGTCGAATACACTGAAATTGTCAAAAGGATGAATTATCCTCATGTTATTAGAAATTAACACGACGGAGGTGATTATTTTGTGAATTTTTTTTTTCTCCAATGCTCCATGTACAAAATTATGCGACTGGATTTCCAGGGATAGACGGGCTCACCAAAGGCAGGGGGATTTTTCTACGGCAAATCACAAATCACCTCACGAGACGAGAAATTGAGGGAAGGGGAAGATGTGACGTGTCGGGTGGGGTTGATCGATAATTGACAAATCGATATGGATATATAAAAAGGGGACCGAGGAGGCAGAGGACAGTCCTCATTCCCTCCCCCTCCAACTTTTTGGCCCTCTGCTTTTCCCTCTCCTTTTCCTTTCCCTCCTCCCGACCTTTCGTGCTCCGGTCGTCTGGGCGATCGATTGCTGACTGTTCAAACACACCACAAACCGCATTCCCTTTCGCGGGTCTCTGTTTTCTCCATCCATCCATCCATCCATCCATCTCCCCGTCTTGATTTTCGCTTCGCTCGGGTTGTGTGAATCCAAGACAAGGACACGACGAGCGAGGAGAAGAAAGTCCCTAGTCCCTGCAGTTTGAAGCGGGTTGCGCCCGAGCTCGAGCTTTTTGTCCGCTCATGGAGAACCAACGCCAGAGCCCCCTGAAATCGAGATTCAGCCGCGTCTGCGTCTTCTGCGGGAGCAGCCCTGGCAAGAGCCCCTCCTATCAGCTCGCTGCCATTCAACTCGGAAAGCAACTGGTACTGTTACCGAGTTTTTTTTTTTTTTTTTTTTTTGGTAAAGAACTGTTACCGAGTTTCTGATCTAGAGAAGAGAGAATTGTTTGCATGCATGAAAATGGAAAGATTCATACTTTTTTGGGCTAGACATGTGTAGATAGAAGTTGGACTTGCTTTGTGTCGTATATCTATTGGGGGCATGTCCCGGTTCTGTTCCATAGCTGTATGGGTTTAACTGAGCAGTTTGATTAGATAAAGTCCAAAGCATGCTCTAATGTCCTTTCCGTCAAACCGAGAAGCTATGCAACCATTACTTATCTGTATCGTATGATTCGTGAAGAGTGAATTTTAATCAGGAAGGGTGAGAGCAAAACAGAGAAACAGGGGGACCCTGTTTTTCAGGAGCTCTTGTTTGTCGGAGCTTTCCTTTTTCTTGTGGAGCAAGAAGAACGGAATCAAGTGGAGTTGAAAATCTAGGAGTAGGAGGAGGAGAGTGGGACTAAAATAAGAGGAGTGCGCTAGGAGGAGGATGGCCATTATTGATGTAATTATTCCGGGGGGAGCGCTATTTTTCGATCGAATGGCAGAGAGCGTTTCGCAGGGGCGGTGTTGCGTTTGAGTCGAACACGTCACTTCAACCATTTTATATACTTTTTGCAGGTCGAAAGGGACATTGACCTGGTGTATGGTGGAGGAAGCATTGGTTTGATGGGTCTAGTCTCTCAAGTTGTTTACGATGGGGGCCGCCACGTGTTGGGGTAAACCACTTCCCTCTCTCTCTCTGTCTCTCTCTCTCTGTCTCTCTCTGTCTCTGTCCCTCTCTGTGTCGCCACTTGAGCCTGAAACCCTTGCCTGTATTCTCTGTCTTCTTTGGTTGCAGAGTGATTCCCAAGACGCTGATGCCGAGAGAGGTAACTGCGCAATTTCTTCTAAACGTTCTACTTGCATTAACAAGTTGACGATCAGCGATTTGTAAAAGAGCTACTTGCATTAACAAGTTGACGACGTCTTTGCATTTACAAGTTTCCGAAGCACTTCTCGCACCCCCACATGATCAATCATGTCTCTGTCCTCGTCCTTGCGATCGTGATCTGTCTTGGAATTTATGCCTGAACACATCAATAATTGAGATTATTTTTTGAGACGCCAAATAGATTGATCGAAATGGTCAAATTGGGGAGACAAAGTAGTAATTTAGGAGCTGATGAGGATCAATCTAACGAGGACGGCTCGCGTTATGTGTTCAGATCACGGGGGAGACAATTGGAGAAGTGAGACCTGTGTCAGGCATGCACCAGAGGAAGGCCGAGATGGCCCGCCAAGCCGATGCATTCATTGCCTTGCCCGGTATCTCCTCTTTAATTTTGATGTGGACTCGTTTTTTCGCATATTTTAGCGTACGGACTTGAAAGGATGGTCCACTGAATTGATGGGTTCTGCGCAGGTGGTTACGGGACCTTGGAGGAGCTCCTGGAGGTGATCACATGGGCTCAGTTGGGAATCCATGATAAGCCGGTAGCCTCGCAAAACTCCATTTCTTTAAATTTCGCATCTTTCTATTGGTGTCTGTCGACCGAATCCCATGTCATCGCTTAGCAAATTACCTAGTGTGTATGTCATGATAATTAAACAACAAAATGGAAGTACCCAAGGTGGGACTTCTCATTCAAAAGAACAAGATAGGTACTAGTTCCATGCTGATCACGCCATGTCCATTTTCTTAGTGTTGAGCGAAGGCCGTTCGTTAAAACGTGGATAGAAAACGATGGGTATTGTCATGTTCGATTTTTCATTCGAGAAAAGGTTAAAAAGAACACGTCCCCCTGATCCTTGTGTGACACCCGCAGGTGGGATTGCTGAACGTGGACGGGTACTACAACTCGCTCCTGTCGTTCATAGACAAGGCCGTGGACGAGGGCTTCGTCACCCCCTCCGCCCGCCACATCATCGTCTCCGCCCCGACGGCGCACGAGCTCCTCACCAAGCTGGAGGTACAGAATTCTTGACTCTTCCCTCTTATTATCTCACTCGTTCACCAGTTCGTTCGTGATCTGAGGCGTCGGTTCGACTTGGCTTCTTGGTTTTGCAGGAGTACGAGCCGAAGCACAGCGGGGTGGCCTCCAAGCTGACCTGGGAGATGGAGCAGCAGCTGGGCCACTGCACCAAGTCAGACATCGCCCGTTGACTCCCCCAAAGAAAAACATCTTCCCCTCAACACTAAAGTACTCACACAGACACGAAAGCTACCCTTTTCATGGAAGATTAACCACCGCTTGATTTAGGGATTCTCTCGCAAAAAGTTGACACGACTTCGTAGATAATTCGGGCTCCTCAAAAAAAGAGAAAGGACGTAAAGGAAGAAGGGTCGTGCAAGTCCCCCCACCGCAGCCTTTTGTTTTATAGGCCGGGGATATCATCATGGGGGGTTTTGCATTCTTTGTTAATTCTTGATTGTTGAAATTTCGGGTCTATGATTTCTCTCTTGGTTAGAAGAATTTCTGATCTTCGTAGGGGAGGGGGGGCAAGGATTGGATCGCTTGTCGGTGAAATCCGATCCTTCTTGTAATCTGTACATTCTGATTGTCATTGATTGTCCAAAATTTTCTTCCAAAGTTGAAAAAAAAGGGAAAGAGATTGTGATGGGTTTGCTGCAAATTTTAACCTTCTAGATACTGTAAGTTCACCATGGAAGACCACCTCGTGTGCACAGGGGACGAGCACACCTGTCCTAGACCCGTACGAAAAAGGGCCTTGGCCGACTGGCTGGTGCGTATGGAAAGAGACTGTCGAAAGCGAATGGCGGGGGGTCGGGAGGGGATGGGGGCCGTCTTGCTCTCTCTTTCGTTTTCGTTTCAGTAGCCATCAAACATCGAAAAGAGGAAAAAGAGGAACCTGCCGTCGAGTTTCTCGAAGGGTCTGTACATGTTTCTTAACCTCTTTTAGGACAGGTCGTTCCTACTTCCGGATAAACATTAGCTCGACCGTGTCACCATTTGCATTATTGGGGTCAAAAAGGAGAAAAGTTATCCCCCTGCTTTTCCTTGTGAGATCTTGGACCAGGTAGGTCTGAGTGAATCGAAGCAAAAGTTGGGTTTGATACATTTGTTTATAGTGGCATGATATGGTGGCTGGTCCCATAATGGTCATTGGTTCAGAGATATATTATTTTATACTCTCGGCGTGCACGCGCTCTAGAATTGATCGATGGGCAGGCAAATTTAATCCCAGGCCTGAAATTCCAATTTTGGATTTAATCTGGGCCGACTTGAGCTGAGAGAAGAGAACAACTTGACCAAGCTGAAAGGTGTTGGAATGGGTCGAAAACTCATTTTTTTAATTATATATAATGGATTTGATCTACGTATATGATCACGCTTTTGAGAGGATTCTTGATTCTTACTATGTTCTGTCAATTGACCTTATTTTAACTGATTTAGAAGATTTTTTTATAATCGAAACTGATTTAGAAGATTGAACGGTTATAAAAAGGGGTTCATTCTCAACTTTCTTTGTTCACACCGCTGCCATTCAGTTCCCGGTTAAACATTACCGGATCATGTGAGCCTAATTAGAAAATTGTAAGCAGACAATGGTAAGACCAATACTTTCAGCAATTATTGGAAGTTCGGTTTATTCCAAATCGATAAATTACTTTATGCATGTGTGACAGGAGAACCACCTAAGTATCCCTATTAACTTTAGTAATGTTGTGATTGGTCATCGACCTCAATCTGGCAAGTGGCCAGTTGTTCTCAAGTACCTTTAAAATCAACAGATTCTAGCAACATCACTTGCAAGTGACCCACAAAAGAGCTTTGCAGTAAGAAAAGGGGAAATTGCTCTATCGTAAGAGAAAACAAAATTCTGCATCCCATAATCACACAAAACGTGCGATGTATTACAATAATGGCTAATAACGGAAGAAAAGAGAAAAGCGGCAGAAGAAAAATCAAGGACGTCATAGACAGATGATATTGTTGACAAGAAAAAGAGAACTTTTTAAAGAAAAGTTGAATTTAAAGTCGGCAGCCTAAAGAGAGTTCACTCAAAGGGAAGAAACTAGCTGAGCAGAATTTTGACAATAACCTTGCCGTGAGCAAGAATAAAAAAATACAAAACATAAAAAAACATACTAAACGCATTTATATTCTTTTTGCATTTCAAGAATATAAATTTTATGTAGTTACCAAACACCTTATTTTCTCATAAATTTTTCCCGGAGTAGAAATAAAAAAGAATTACTTCGAAAAGAAAGTGTTTCGGGCAAGAAGTATTACCATACGCACCCTTAATATTTACTGTCAAATGAATATGAAATCTATGACTACAACTAGCCTTGTATTTGTATATAAAGGAATATCCTCCCCTCATTTGTATCAATCTCACAAGTGAAATACAACCTAGAACTTCTCTCTTCAGAGTTTCTCTTCACGATGTGTGAGCCAATAAAACTGACTTGAGAAGAAATTCATGAAATCGCACAGGTAAGAAACACTAGATCGATTGACCTATGACACATGCAATCGAGTCTTTATGAACAACAAACCACCCACACCATGACAAGCATATAGTAGTTTTTCTAGTTATTATCCATTGGAAAAGTAAATATTCTTTCCAAGATCAAATATATTATAAACTTAGACCAAGCCAATGGCATATTAAGAGGTAGCATACTAATCACAGTACACCTAAATTGATCCAAACACATTAGACGCTATGCCTCTAAGAATATAGAGGCTGAAAACCTTCTGTACTTGTTCTAATGGGCATCAAACCCATCTATTTCCATCATTCCATGGTTGATGGGTTTTAATAGTTTTAATTGAGATAGAGATTACCTAGCAACATTAAGGCCTCGTTTGGTTCAAGCATTCCCAAGAAGCTTTGAGCCCCCAAAACCCTGTGAGAAAAATATTAAGCATTTGGTTCACATTTTTTAGGCTCCATTTACCAAATACTAGCATTTGAAAGCGAAAGCCCAAAGCAGGTTCGGACTGCTTTGGGCTTTCAGCATCTTCAAATGCTAGGTTGAAGTTTAATGACTTTTTTTCTTACAAATATTGCCCTTATTGAAAATTATGTTTTCATCTTGTACCCTAAAAACATCGTTCATCATCTTCTTCCTTGAATTTGGCCACCGCGAAGCTCAACTAATGGGCAACGCTCAACTATGAGCAACTAGATTTGCCCGCCAGGAACCCTCGCCTGAGGTCATGTGACCTTAGGTGAGGTGGCCTGGGGTCGGGCGACCTCGGGCGTCGCCAAGGTCACTCAACCTCAGTTGGTGTCACTTGAGGTCGCGCAACTCAAGGCGTCGCTTGAGGTCGCAACCTCAAGCGAGCTACTCGCCCCCACCGCCACCGCCACCATCACCACCCACCCGCCCACCACCACCGCCACCATTGTCAAGCCACTCCCCACGATTTTCCCCTCTCCACATAGCTGCATCTCCTCCTTCCTTTTCTTTTCTTTTCTTTTTTTCCTTTTTTTTCACCCTAAAATTGCTTCGCAAAATATACACAAAAAATGAGTTTACAAACACACTTGTCTTCACAAAATGCCCATTTATTCAAATATACGTGGGGAAATATAAAGTCATTTCCTCAAAGTTAAACCAAACGGGCTTTAAGCTTAGCAATTTTCTTGTGCTCAGCAAAACATGGTTTAAATATCCATTTATTTTGAAAAAATATAAAAATATTTATAAAAAGGTAAAAAGCATAAATATACCTAAAAAAAAAATGATGAAATGAAATCGAGCAGGTCGGCATGTCTGGCCCACTGTTTTAATAAATTTTCGGCCCCCCAAAACCCCTCTCCTTCGGCCCATTTCTTTTTTTTTTTTCTTATTGAGTCCATTCCTTTTGTTTTTCTCACCATTAGCCCACCTGAACTTAAAGGAAGCGCAAGGCCCAGCCCATATCATCTCCCCTTTCTCTGGCCCACTCACGTCAGGTCTATGAGCGTGAAGGAGCGGCGAGAAGCGTCAGCACACGTCTGTTTTTCATTGAAGGGGGCGTGAAGCATGAAGGAATTGATTTCTAGATGGTTCTCTGGTTCTAGTTCAGAGGGGAGCAACGTTCAACCATCGGAGAATCTGTTTTTCATTAAAGGGGCCTGTCTGGATCGAAGAAGAAACTTCATCGATCGTGTTTCCGACCTTCAAGGTTTCCGACCGAGGGTCGAGCCACGAACTATTCTTCTTTGGGGCGAGAGCTGTAGTTCATCATTGGCAGAAGGAGAAGCCTGCTCCACGCCATCGCCGATTGAGGTTTAATTCCACCAAACAAATCGAGTGAGCCCTTGCTTTTCTCTCTCTGTTTTCTTTGGCCGAGTGGGGTAAACAGTGACGAGACGAAGCTGTTTTGTTGTTAATGATGGTGATCTAGGTCTAATATGTATCATCGTTAGGCTAGGAACGGTTTGAAAATCATACCGAAAAAAAAAAAAAAAATACAAGGCTGCTCATTAAGTGCTCGATGAAATGTTCCATAGAATGCTGAAAGTTGATGCGTGTTTCCGACTCACGATCGTTCTATATCTGCTTTCGTAGTTGTTGAATAATGTCTGATATTCGTGTTTTCTTTGCTTTGTCATGTGATTTGGTGAAAAACACGGTTCGAGTTGGTCGGCCATGGATCCTCCCTCCTTCCGGTCGGTGATTTCCTTACCGGCGTTGCTTACGGGTCAAGGTCGTTTAAGTCTGCTTTGCTCTTCATTCTAAATGCGCTTATGATTGTTTAGTCGTTAGAAATGTTAGAGTTTACAGGCGTCAGCTTCGGTTTGATATTTTTTTCACCGTTGTTTGGCGGTCGCCGGAATGAGTGGCCAGAAGTGCCGTACGCCGTTCGATTTAGATAGCCGGCGTTGTGCGGTGGTGTGAGCATATGTGTCAATGGAGAATGGCACGGCTTTAGGTTATACGGGTTCAAAAAAAAAAAAAAAAAAAAAAAAGAGAGAGAGAGAGAGAGAGAGGATATGAAGTTGCAGGCGTAAAAGAGATTCGGGCGTGCAGAGAGGGAAGAGGAAGAAGAAGGACTAAAGAGGAGAAGAAAAGAGTGCAGGGGAAAAAGACAAAAGAGAAAATAAAAAGAATAAAAAAGGAAAATCAATAAATAAAAATTCAAAAATATTAAAATATTAAAAACATCAGTTTTAATCCGGCTCGCGTCGGATCTGGGTAGATGGGTCGGGTCAACGGGTTGGATTAAGTAAAACGGTCCGCACCTGTTTTAATAATATTTTCTAAAAAATTTAAAACGTTAAAAAAATCATAAAGTCATTAAAAATTTAAAAAATTTGAAAAAACATTAAAAATTTTGGAAAATAAGAAAATTTGTAAAAATTAAGAAAATTGTTAATTTTTTTTTTAGAAAATTCGGAAAATCGTTAAAAATCAGAAAATCCAGATAATAATACAAATTAGTAAAATCATTAAAGATTCAGAAAATTGTGAAAAAATCAGAAAATTTTCGAAAAATTGGAGAACTTTTAAAATATCAAAGCCCAAAATTTGGATAAGCCTCTAGGACTTTATAATGGGGTCCTTTGTTTTGGACTATTTTTTTTTAATGGACATTGTTAGTATGCTTGTGTGCTTTCCTTTACGATTATACATAGTTGTTATTTTCTTTTCAATATATTGGATGTTATTTCTTGCTCTAGAGTGGTTAGAATGACAGTTAAAATTCTTTGATAGGATGCCATCACATTAGTTAACATGATCAAGTTAGTTACCGAAAGGGCTTAGTCTTAGGGCTAACATAATCAATTATGCAAGTCTATAATCTCTAGTTGCATAAATAATAAAATATCCTCTCATATCTTATTAGATTTCTAGCCGACCCCAAAAAGGCTAGTGGCAATTGCTTAGTAAAAATTCGCATAAGTTTAATTGATTTAAAATTTTAAACACCCGACGTCATGCAAGATATGAACTAAAGAGAGCTCGAGTCATTGGAAAATCGTCAGCCCAAAGTTGACAATGCCCTTAAACCTAACTCTCAGCTCCTATGAAAGGGGGTTAGGTCACGACAAACACTAGCTACATTAGTTGGACATTTCTTTTCTTAACTTATCTCTAACTTCTTTCCCTACTTTTGACAAACCTCAAATAGCATTGTGATCTGTTGAGGCGG
Organism: Eucalyptus grandis; assembly: GCF_016545825.1. NCBI lineage: Eukaryota > Viridiplantae > Streptophyta > Magnoliopsida > Myrtales > Myrtaceae > Eucalyptus > Eucalyptus grandis. The sequence goes on along the minus strand of NC_052617.1, from coordinate 6,944,186 downwards.
TTGTTGCAATTCTTCAGGGCCAACAATAGGCTCTAGTAAACCTTTGAAGATCTAAACATGTACTAAAGAAATATATTTAAAAGCAAACAATGATAACACAACAAATATCTTGAAGATCAAAATAAAGGAATAAATAATGAATTTGTATTTAGGTTTCCTCCAAAAAAAAGGTGCATTGCAGTCTTGGATGGGTTAACTCCAAGATGTTACAATGCATGTGGAAAAAAGAATCACATTAAAGACATATTAGTACAAAAGCTATTGTTGAAGTTCTTGAATGAAGTCTTACCGCTGTATCATATTCTCTATTAAAATATATGCTCTGGCATCAATTGTCTGTTCAAGAGTTGACTATCCATGTGATATCATCTCTAATTTCCTATTTCAATCCATTGGTTTCTCTTGACAAGTGACATTGACTTCTGCCAATCCATTTCTTAGAATTTCTAATCGAATTACAAATTTCCTTCTCTAGAGCTGCCGGCAATGTCTTTGTTGGAGGATGGCTAATGGGAACTCTATAGTTCTTCCATCACATGTGGTAATAAAGTTTGACTCTCAAAGGCAAATAAGAATCCACCATTGCTAGTGCTTCTCTTGATTAATTTGCTGGAGTTGGCGAGAGCTGTAGAGGCAATGGAGGTGGAGGTAGAAATAAAGGTAGTGGAGATTGAGGCTGTGGAAGCAGGAGAGGCGGTAGAAGATTTAATCCAAATGCTTCCCAAAAATTATTTCCTATCTATGTAGGGATGGTTGGACACTTTATTCCCATGAAGTGTCTTTGAATTCTAGCCACACTATTTTTGTCCATAAGATATCCGTCCCAACAAAACAAATTAGCTCAATTGCAATCGTGGTATACTTTAACCAAATCTCACAGTGAGCTACTCTTCACCCTCAGCATGCTAATTATCAATCAATAAAAAGTACAAGGAGAGCACAAAATCTTTTTTTGCCAAACACTAATTGAACTCAAAGTATCTTTACAATGAGTTTTCACCAAACACAATTTATATTCCTTAAAAAAGTTTTAGCTTTCAACATTTGCATTACACCCAAAACTCATTTGCAAAGTTAAACCAAACCCACCCTAAGGCCAACCGAAACACAACGTCAGTGAATAGGTGAAGGTGAGGAAAATCAGCATCGCAGGCATGTGACTGAAAACTTCGGAGATTTCTAGAACATTACTAACCTAGTCGAATTCTATTTAGGAGAAGCAAAATTTATTGTTTTTTAAAGATGGGGTTAAGAATGAGGGAAAATGGGAGGAGAATGTTGAGAATGGAAGTCACTTGGTAAAAAATCCTCTCAAATTCTCAACTGATTGATTATGAAATTGCTCCAATTTGTCATTGTTGGCTATCGGCGGTCATCAAAATTTTTCCCGATTAAATGGAGAAGTCGGTAAATCCGGTTTGAATCAAGTATTCTCTCCTTCTTCGTTACTATGTTTTTCTCTATTTTATTAAGAATTAGTAGTGCATCAAATTCAATCAGTGAGATTGGATAAATCTTGCGAAACTAAGGTTGACTTGCAATGAAGAATTTCAAGTTAAAGTGTCATTATGCATTTGTGTGTTTGTTTGATTTCGTTGATTGTTGGAGAAAGAGAAGTTTAGTAATAGCTATTACATACCTCATCTAGGCTAAGAATTGTAGTAAGCTTCTTGTTTCATTATGCATATGCGTGTTTATTTGATTTCGCTAGAATGAGAATTGTTGAAGAAAGTGAAGTCCAGTGACAGTTGCCTTTAGTGTTGTTTTAGATAGTATGAATGGAGACTGAAATAAGCTATCGGTGGTGGTGCGATGGTGGCAGTTATTGGGCATCAGTAGAGGTGTTGGGTTGGAGATGTTGACTGTCAACATTAGCAGAAAACGTTAATCACTGAAGAAAGAAATTTCGGCAGGTTTGAAGGAAAATGAACCTCCAGGGAAGAAGACGAAGTAGAAAGGGCAGAAAAAATAATGGGTTGGATATGATAGAAGACAAGCTTAGGATAGTTTTGGAATTAGGTTTGGTTTAGAATAAATAGATCGTTGTTTTTTTTTTTTTGGATGAAATTTGATTTATGTGAAATGAGCTTGAGTTGAGAGCCCAATTCATGCCCCAATGTCCTAACCCGTGAATTAACATGCAAGCTCTGTTTGAACCAAGTCTTATAACACAATCTAAATCCCCCATTTTTCAAAATAAAAAAATAGTACTTGTTGTGGTTGCTAGTTAATTATGCTCTCCTTGTACTCTTTATAGATTCATAATCAACATGTCGAGAGTGAAAAGTAGCCAATTGTGGGATTTGGTTGAAGTATACCCCGACTACAATGTATGGAGTTGTTCGTTTTTGTTAGGATGAATACCTATGGACAAAAATAGCTAGCTAGAATTCGAATACACTTCATGGGCATAAAGTGTCCAACCATCCCTGCACTAGTAAGAAATAATTTTCGGGAAGCATTTGAATTAAATCCTCTATCGCCTCCATCGCTTCCACGGCCTCAACCTCTACTACCTTTATGTTTATCTCCGCCTCTACAACTTTCGCTAGCTCCAGTGGTGGATTCTTTCTTTGCTACTGAGAGTCCAACTTTGTCGCCACTCATGATGGAAGAACTATGGGGTTCCCAGCAACCATCCTCTAGCAAAGACATTGCCGGTAGCTCCAGAAGAGGAAATTCATAACTTTAATTAGAATTTCTAAGAAATAGATTGGCAAAAGTTAAGGTCACTTGACAAGAAAAATTGATGGACTTATACTTGAAAGTAGAGATGATATTATAGGGATAATTGACTCTAGAGCAGACAATTGATGCCAGAGTAGATCTTTCAACAGAAATTATGATATAGTTGCAAGACTTTATTCAAGAACTTCGATAATAACTTTTGTACTAATATGTCTTTCATATGATTTTCTTTCCTACATGTAATGTAACATCTCAATGTTAACTATGCAACACTACAGTGGACCTTTTTTCTGGGGGAAACCTAAATACAAATGTGGCATCCCAAAAATTCAAGACAAGCTCTAAGGTAAATTAAAGCTTATAATTAGGTAATGAAATTACCTATGGTTTATGCTTTAGCCATTAGTTTTCTCTTAAGGCTAAGTGATATGCTTGTGTTCATGAATTTTTTAAATTAGGACTATAGGATAAATTAATGAGAATAATCTATGCTTGGCTATGCACCTCATAAATTAAATTCCTATAAATAAAATGTTACAAGACTTTGGCCATGTGGAATTTAAAATTTAAAATTTATAGAAGAAAGAATAAAAAGGGAAAATTTTAATTTAATTTAGGTTTGGGCCTTAGGCCCAAAGGGGGGGATTTTTGGTGGGCCGAATGGCCGGCCCAATATAGGCCCACGGATGGGGCTATCGCCGGCCTAAGAGAGGCCCAAGAAGGAGGGTGGCCGGCCCATTGCATGGGCCTTGCCAAGTGGCAAGGAGGACTTGCATGCATTGGCCAATTGGAGTGGCAAGTAATCATTGCCAATGATGAAGGTTTGGGGAAATAAAAGGAAGAGAAGGAGAGAGAGAGAGGCGGTTGGTTCCGTCCAAGCCAGAGAGAGAGAGAGAGAGAGAGAGAGAGAGAGAGAGAGAGAGAGAGAAGGGCGCCGAGAGGAGAGGAACCGAGAGGAGGAGGAGCCGTCGCCGCCCGTTCGCCGCCGTGTGCTCGTCGCTAGCTTGGTTTAGAGGCAAGTTAGGATCCTCTTACTACTCTTGCATGCGTGTGTTGCATGTATGTTTGGAGTAATGGCGAATTTTAGGTGATTAGGAGGGAGAAACCGAAGCTAGAATGACTTGTTCTTGAGTGATGTTGCTGTTTTCGCATGAACCGCCTGAGCCAGAATCTTGTGAGAGCTTGCCTGCATGTTTTGAGTTCAATTTTGACTTTGAATACTTCATGAAAGTTGTAGCCAACATCTTAAACTACAACATACTAAAATTTGGTGCAAAATGGTGGAGATTTAAGGGGTCAAACTCTCTTCCTACGGAGACACTAGATCTGGAACGATTTTGCTGACCTTTTTGTAGATCTGTGGTTGCATGTTGATTTTTATCAAGAATCTCTCTTCGACTTCTTCATGAAAATTGTAGAGAACATCTTAAAGACTGACATAATCAAATTTGAAGTAAAATGAACAAGTATAGCCTAGTGAATCGACTTACTCTTGAAGACGGTAAATCTGGAGACGTAGTACTGGACACCCGAGACTTCATGGACCCATATGGTGACTGTTCTTTGGAAATTTGACTTAGATTCCTTAATGAAAGTTGTAGGGGACCTCTTGAAGTAAAACATATCCAAATTTCATAGGAAATGAAGAAGTATACGTGGGTAAAAACTCGGTATTTTGGAGATGACTACACTGGACGTTTCGGTATGAGAACCAGAAACTTCGGACGACTATAGAAAATTATCTAAAACAAATCTGGCCTAGAAGTCTTCATGAAAAGTCTACTTTAGTGTCTTAACTATAACCTGGTAAAATTTTATAATTTTCGGAGGTCGTTCGGGTATTTTAATTGAATTATTTCAAAACTGCACATTCTGTTTTTATCCGAAATTGCATGCTGTATTTGTGTGAATGATATCTTTTGTGTGGAACTCTATTGGCCATGTGTTTTTCATGAAATCATTAGCTTATTGTCTTGTCTATCACATGCCTTAATTTCATGATTTTTGAGAATCATAGGGACATTTAATTTAAATATTTTCAAAAATGGTGTAAGCTGGGATTTAAAAGAATTTCAAAAAGGCATGATAAATGGACTATTTTAAATTGTACGAATTCCATAAATTTTATTTTTATGAATGATTGTGTCTTGCTGCTAGGGGTGTAAACAGTTCGGTTCGGTTCGATTTTTTTTGAAAACCGAACCGAACCGAACCGATAGAAAAATTCTTCGAACCAAACCGAAATCGTTCGGTTACGAACCGAATCGAAATTTCATTTCGGTTCGGTTCGGTTTTTCAATTTTCAACTTTTGGTCTTCGGTTTTCGGTTTTCAGTTTTTTTTTTTTTTTTTTTTTTTCTGTAAACTCAAAATATTGATAACTTGCCTCAACATTTCACAGCACCAACTTTTTCTTAGATTCAACCAGAGTCCAGCTCAACATAGAAACCTCGATTTTTAATTTGAAGAGAGAAGACCTTCATGCTTTTCTTCTCCATCATAATCATAGAAGATGAAAAAGGCATGTCGATCGACATCTTTCCGAAGCATGATATCAGAGCATAAGAAAGCAAAAGGTGTTCAAAAGGGGAACACCCAAAAAGTTCAACGAGGGAAAAGTGAAAAGAGCATGTGGGATAAATAGCTTCACTTGGGTTATCATTTCAACCAACTACGAAGATAAAAAGAATTATCTCGATGCAGAAACCACAAGACCCATCGTTGAATTCCCTGCTAAGAAGACGGGGACCAAACCAAATGAGTAAGGAAGCTCTCCACCACAAAGAACAGCAAGACCCTTCTTGGGAATTTCATCAAGCACTGGTGTGCAGCATGCGGTGATCAATTTCCAGTTGATTTGGCGCTCCACTATCGCCAAAGTGTAGCTGCACAAACATCATGGATATATTCGGAGAAAACTCAATGTCTCGGTTCTTTGTTTAACGAGTAAACTAATATGATTGTCCTTGAAATCACTAAAGACTAGCATGACCAGAAAAACATATTCTTGATTCACGACCTACTCCGCAATATCTAGAACTTAAAGCTCAATTATGGCTCTTTCCACTAGGGGAAAAACAATTACAACATTAAAAGCTGCTATATAGATAATCTAGCATCTCAATCAGCCATTTTAGCTGAGATGAAAGAATCAAGGCAATATTTCGACGGCCGTAATAAATAAAACACGCAAAACCCAACTGAAGTTTCGCTCAGCAACTCAATTTACAGACACCATACACTACCCTGAAATCAATAACGAGAAAAACCAACCCTTTTCGCTTCCCACACTAGAATCGACCAAGCAAGAGATCATCGACACCGGATGAAACCACAAGCATAGCCAGCATACTCAAATCCCATAATTCCAAAATCAACTCCCGCCCAGGGGACCAAAAAGCAATTTTTACAAAACGAAAGTAGAGCCCAATTCATCCGATCAGTCCAGCCGAATGTCAAGCCGAACTCCACCACAAAATTCATCAACCTGACGACCCTCTGACACACCCAATGCACACGAATTGCACGCGAGAATCACCATCAACCAAGATTCGAGAGAAAAGTAGTCACCTTAACGAGATAAAGAGAGAGAGAGGGGTAGCGCTACGGTTTCCCAATGTAGCAGAAGATGAGGAGGAGGAGGTTTTTGTCTCCTGGGGTGTATAAGGATAAAACGACGAGAAATTTGCTTCGGACCGTGGTTCTTTTTCTGGTCTTAGCCAAACAGCGTGTAAAGTGACGAAGGAGAGACTTTGGCCGCCCCCTAGTCCAGAGTAGAGCGCGCGCCATCGCAGAAGGAAGAGGGGCTCTGTCCCTCAATCGGTTGCCGTCGCCGTCGCAGTCGCCGTCCTTGCCGCCGTCGTGCGTTGCACCTCCAAGCCGACCAAGAGGAGACATGAGACAAGAGGAGAGGGCTAGAGTCGAGAGAGAATAAAACCTAGAGTCGGGACGGGAGAGAATAAACTGAACCGATAAAAGAGATTTTATCGGTTCATGGTTCGGTTCGGTTCGGTTAACCGATAAAAACCGAATCGATAAAAGAGATTTCGGTTTTTAATAAGAACCGAACTGAAAACCGGACCGAAAAAACCGATTTTTTCGGTTCGGTTCGGTTTTCGGTTCGGTTCCTGACACCCCTACTTGCTGCATGTATGATGATGACTGATGATACATGTATAAATCAAAGGATGAAAGTGATTTTGTTGCCATTACATCATGTGACATGCTGAGTTGAGACCTAAATTGGTAAACATGAATAATGATAAATGAGGAAACTGTTTGTGGCGGATGATAATGCCCTGGGAGTATCAGGATGCCCGGGATGGGGGTGCCGGATGCTTGGAATGTATAGAGATACATGGCCGGATGGCCCCGGGAGTATCAGGATGCCCGGAATGGTTGGGTGCCGGAAGCCTCGGAGGTCTTTGCCCGAGGGATGCCTCGTGATGCCAGTTGGGATGCGAGATGCTCGGAATGGGGGGTGCCGGATGCCCGGAATGTATAGAGATACATGGCCGGATGGCCCTGGGAGTATCAGGATGCCCGGAATGGTTGGGTGCCGGAAGCCTCAGAGGTCTTTGCCCAAGGGGATGTCTCGTGATGCCAGTTGGGATGCGAGATGCCCGGAATGTGGGGGTGCTGGATGCCCGGTGGCCTTAAATGGCTGAATGCCGGAGGTTTTCTCGCGATGCCAGGATGTGGTGCGAGTGAAAAGTATGAGATAAAATTGACGATCCCGAGAAAGAGTGATGTGGTGATCGAATTGAAAATTAAAAGTAGAAATTGAATCATGCATATATGACATGATATGATGATGATCACCTATGGCATGATGATATGCATATATGACATGATATGATGATGATCACCTATGGCATGATGACTTGTATATATGATATGATGATGATCACCTATGGCATGATGACTTGCATATATGACATGATGATGATCACCTGTGGCATGATGACATGTATGTGTTATGATTGTGATGGATATGTATGATGGTATATGCATGGCTTCAAGGTAAGTATGCTTGGATGCATGAATGACATGTATGATGTTGTGATTGTATTGTATGATGCATTGAGTGGTTATTGGATTCCTTTACTTGCCGAGTGGTTGTTCTCACCCATTTGGGGACCAACATTTCAGATTAGCAGGATGCCGCTCCCTACTATCACGCGGGGCATATTTTACGGCATTTCTTCAGATGTAGAGGTCGAGTGTGTGGAGATCGACTATCCCACCATTCCTAGACTGACTTTTATTCGAGTGCGCGCCTTAGTGATGTACGATGTGGGCTTGGCTGGGGGCCATGTCATTCAGGAGTTTATATCCGTCCACGTTCGTCGAGACGGAGCGATGCGTGGGATGTTGCCGCCGCCACCGCCTGATGCACCGGGATGGGTGTGAGGGCCCGTGCGTGTCAAGTAGGAGCTGAAACTTTTTGGGATGGTTAGCCGACACTAGTGATGGGGAATCTTGCACGTTAGTCGTAGTGGGTCGAGTGTTTCTTTTTGGGTTATGGCCGAGTGTGGCTTCATGTCCTGGCCTTTCTTTTGATGTACCGACCCAAGGAAACCCATCTTGAAAATATGTACATAAAGTGTCGTGGCTTTGTCTTTTCTCATGATGATTAGTGGTGTGCAATTGTTTCATGGTTGTTGGAGGGAGAGATGGCGATGTTATATTTTGCTTCTGCTAATGAGTCGCGCTGTGACCGTTTCCTAAAAAAAAAAAATGTGTGCCTATGATTTATGACGCTTCTTCTGAGAGATGTAGCTAGTGTTCCATTAGGTGTAACGTCAGGTGCCTGTGGCGATCCTAGGGGGGGTTTGGGGTGTCACAACAAATTCCCTCTTTACTCCTTTATTTTGATCTTCAATTTATCTATTTTGTTATCATTGTTGTCTTTTAAACAAATTTATTTGGTATGTATTTAGATCTTCAGAGGTTTACTGGAGCCTATTGTTGGCTTTGAAGAATTGCAGCAGGAGCCTCAATTGATCACAATGCTATTTAAGGTTTGTCAAAAGCAGGGAAAGAACTTAGAGATAAGCTAAGGGAAGAAAGGTTCAACTAATATAGCTAGTGTCTGCGTAGATGGCAAGTTTATTGGCTCATGTTCTTATGAGCATAAGGAAATTGCTAAGCTTAATTCTGCCAAGTGATCTCTGTCTCAATGAGAACAATTAGAGCCCGTCAACCATGAAATGATGGGAATAGATGGGTTTGATGGCCCATTAGAACAATGTTGTGTATAATGTGTTTAGATCAACCTAGGTGCATTGTGATTAGTATGCTACTTTTTAATATGCCATTGGCTTGGTCTAAGCTTATCAATATATTTGATCTTGAAAAGAATATTTACTTTTCTAATTGAAAAAAGACTTGGAAATCTGCTATATGCTTGTCATGGTAGAGCTAGTGAAGGGTTCGAGGTTTTTTTTTTTTTTTTTATAAATAAAATAAAAAACATATCTAGAGCCCATTGCAAAAGTTTTTTTTTGCCCAACACTATTTGAACTCGAAATTCCTTTATAAAGAGTTTTCATCAAACACAATTTACATTGCCCCAAAGCGTTTTGGTTTTTAGCATTTGCATTACACCCAAAACCCATTTGCAAAGTTAAACTACATCCACCCTAAGGTCGACCAAACACAACCTTATTTAACAGGCAAAAGTGACGAAAATTGGCATCACAGGCATGAGATTGAAGACAACCTCCGAGATTTCTAGAACATTATTAACTTGGCCAGATTTTGTTTGGGAGAAGCAGAATTTGTTGGCTGACGGGGATAGGGTTGAGAAGGAGGGAAAATGGGAGAAGAAAGGAAAACAAGAGGAGAGTGTTGAGAAGGGAAATCATCGAGTAAAAAGTCTTTTCAAATTCTTAACTAATCGATTCCTAAATTGTTCCAATTTGTCATTGTTGGCTACACTAGTCATCGAAATTTTTCCCAACTGAATGGAGAAGCCAGTGAATTCAATCTAAATCAAGTACCGTCTCTTTCTTCATTACTATGTTCCTTCTCTATTTCATTAGGAATTAGTAGTATACCAAATTCAATTGATGAGATTTTGGATAAACCTTGCGAAACTAATGTTGACTTGTAATGAACAATTTTTAGTTAAAGTGTCATTATGCATTTTTGTGTTTGTTTGATTTCGGTAGTTGCTAGAAAGTGAACTTCGGTGATGGCTATCGTATACCTCGTCTGAGAATTGTAGTCAATTTCCTATTTCATTATGCATATGCGTGTTTGTTTGATTTCACTAGGATAATGATTGCTAAAGAAAGCGAAGTTTAGTGATGGCTACCTATAGTGTCACGCCCCGAACCCCGAGACACGTGAACAACCCGCCATGGTCATGGAAATGCGACATTCCTGGTAGTGTCGCCGACCCCAATTTACTTTTAATGCGCAAGTTTTAACGTACTAAGAAACCCCTTACAAAAGCATACGGGATAGGATAGCAGGAACATCAATTCAAAATCAAACACCATAATTTCAAACATCATCATCATTACAAGGTTTACGAACATCAACGGGATCCAGAGACTATGCACCAAAAATGGGTCAGGGTCTATGTGCATCAAAAAGGGGTCAAGAGCACTCTCTATCGCCTGGTCCACCTCTCGTCGCATGCCATCCATCTCCAGGGATACCGCCATCTACGGTCGGCCTGTGTAATTTTTCCCCAACGGGATGAGACTTTGTCTCAGCAAGTTCACCCCTCCTAAACCCCTATTAGAAAGTAAATACGCCCAGTAGCTTAGCCACAACACATAGAAGACTTACCTCGGCTTAGCCCTCATCTGCAGGTTAGCACAATTTATATAATTCAACCACGTACAATTATGATAACCTACCAACCATGGTACAATCACATCATCAAAACGATTCAACCACTTGGATCGTCTCAGCAATCAATCGACTCAGCCGATTACATGTCATTCTAGCAAATCAATCATTGCTCTCAGTCACGGCCCTACTCGGCAAAATTTGAATCGGGGCATCACGGCCCCACTCGGCGCGACCTTTAACAGTGGCACCACGGCCCCATTGGGCGCGACCTCTAGTAGGTGGCATATCACGGCCCCACTGGGCGCGACCTCTAATAGGTGGCATATCACGGCCCCACTGGGCGCGACCTTTATCAGGTGGCATATCACGGCCCCATTGGGCGCGACCTCTAATAGGTGGCATATAACGGCCCCACCAGGCGCGACCTTTATCAGGTGGCATATCACGGCCCCATTGGGCGCGACCTCTAATAGGTGGCATATAACGGCCACGGCGCGACCTTTATCGGGTGGCATATCACGGTCAACCGCTCCTCAATTTCCACATTTAGGATTTTATAAAGAATCCTCATAAATCGAAATCACATTCAATTCGCCACAACCAATCATCAATTTCAAATTCTACAAGACAAGAATGATCGGCACGAAATTCTCGAAAGAACTAGGGCCAAAAATAAATTTTCTTTTTTTTTTTTTTAATTATAAAAATAATATTTTAATTAATTTCGTAAAAATATATATTATTAAATAATCCAACAATTTCGAAGCATTTATTTAAATCATAAATAAACTCCGTTAAGTCACATCAATGTTTATTTTAAAAATAAACATACTTAACCATTAAACTAAACACCATTTACCTTAAATAATCACCTTAATATAAACCACAACTAATTAAGCCAATCTATCCATCTAATCTCAATTAACTTAAGCTAAACATACTTAGGGCATCATTATCTCGCTAATCGCGGATTAGTGAGGTAAACTCACCGGAATCGCTTTCCGACGGGTTTCCGGCGAAGAGCACGACGACGCCGACGACAAACCTACACGGATCAAGACCAAATGAGCACTAGAAGGGGACCAAACCGAGCTTAAAAGGAGCTGGTTCTTGCTGGTTTTTCCAGCAACTAACCAAGCTTGGAAGGGGACGGAACGGTGGCTGAACGAGTGGAGAACGGCAGAGGAGAACCGGCGACAGCTTAAGCAGCAACCGGCGGAGGCTTGAACGGACGGTCGGCGGCGACGGGCGGGCGACGTACGGCGACCAGCAGCTCGGGCGAGGAGACGACGGCGACGGAGACGCGACGAACTCGCACCCGGGGCCTCACACGCGGACGAGCGGCGAACGGCGACGGCGTGCGACGGCGGCGGCGAAGACGCGACGAAGGGCGGACGGAGCTCGGCGGTTCCGCTGGTTTTTCTCACGCACCCTTCTCTCTCTCTCCTCCAATTTCGAATTCCCCTTCCCAAGGTGCTAGAGGTTGAAGATGAAGTGGATGGGACACCCCCACTTTGGTGAGCCAATTGGCTTGTGACACTTGTCAAGCTCTCCTTAATTTGGCCCACCATGACATCACTCGCTGATGTCACTTTCCACTAACTCAAATCCTCACAACATCTTCCACAGGTCCAATTCATTTTCCGCCGGGTCCAAGCTCTTGCACATTTAATTATTTCAATTTCCGTCAATTCTCTTCTAATCAAATCCAAATTAAAGTCCATAAATTAATCCAAGGTTCCTAATAAGATTTGCAACACCCTTTGACTTTCAAATTTCGTAATTCAATTTCAATTTCACGGTTAATTTCACGGGTGCGATTTTAGCGCGCCTAATCCACTGAGTAGCTTTTGGGAAATTTTTCTTGCATCCGACCCGATGGTGATCGGTCCCCAAGTCCGACGCGGTAAAATTCCTTAATTACTCGCTCAATAAACTAGTTCTGTGAGTGGCCAACTCGAGAAACGAGCTATATGCACATGAGATAATGCCGACTCAATTGATGAAAATAAACTTGAGAAAAATCGGGATGTCACATATAGTGTTGTTTTAAATAGTAGGAATCGAGATTGTAATAGGCTATTGACGATCGTGTGATGACGGTTGTTATTTGCCGATAGCTAGGGCATCAAATTGGTGATGTCAATTGCCAACATTGGCAGAAAAAGTCAATGGTCAGAGAAAGGAATTCTGGTAGGTTCAAAGGAAGATGAACCTCATGGGGAAGAAGATGAAATAGAAAGGGCGGAAAAAATAATGGGCTGGATATAATATAAGATGGGCTTGGGATAGTTTTGGAGTTAGGCTTGGTTTAGAATAAATAGATCATGACTTAATTTTTTTGGGCTGAAATTTGAATTGTGTGAAATGGGCTTGACTTAAGAACTCAATCCATGCCATTGTATTTTTGGAAACTCTTTTTCTTTTTCATAATTCTTTTTTATTTTTATTTTCATGGTCCTTTATTTACATGTTCATGCTCTTTTATTATTGTTCTTATTTGTATTTTTGCTATATTTTAAATTTTAAATTTTTATTTATTTAGCAAAAAAATTATTTTTTGATTGTCTTTTTATTTATTTCCAGGCTACAGAAGAGAAATGTCTTATAAGGAAAAAAAAAAAAAAAACAGAAAAAGGAAAACCTTGAATGATCTCGTCTCTAATTCGATTTTTTTTTTTTTTTTTTTTTTTTTTTTTGTTCATGCTCACACTGCTCAAGGCCTTGCATCGGAAGCTGCTCGTGGTAGCTTCCACTTTTGCTCCTCTCCGTCATCATCAATCTCGACTATGGTTAGTATGGTCCGGTGGGCCAAGGCGGCATGGGACATCAACAGAAGGGCTACAAAGTTAGCTACTAGGGTTGCCAAGTTTGCCGATGTGGTTTGTTGCTTGTGGGCTCACAAGAGAAGAGAATTGTAATGATGCTTTTGTGTGCTTTGTTCAGTGAGTCAGGTGGCTGGTTATGGTATCTATAGGAGACTTTGTAGGGTTTTAGTAGCTATCAGAGAGGAAAAAGAGAAACCTGCTGTTGAGATGAACTTAGGATTTTAATGTGAGCTGACTTGGCTTGAAAGAAGAGAACGGTTTGCCCAAGCTGAGATGAACTTAGGATTTTAATTTGAGCTGACTTGGCTTGAAAGAAGAGGACGGCTTGCCCAAGCTTAAATGTGTTGGAATGGGTCCAAAAACTCACTTTTTTTGTGTACTCATATTTAGTGGATTCAAGCTACCCATTGAGAGGGTTCTTGGTTCTTATTAAATCTTGTCTGCTAACCTTATACTAGTTGGGTTTCACTGATATGTTATATGTCGCACATCCGCAACAACACTACGCTATACTGCACTACCCTCTACAGTGAATATAGTTGGCAATTTCTTATTCCCAATGGCCAAGTCTCTTAACGGGGAGAGGGATGTACACGAGAAGAACAGAGAAAGCTGACTCACTTTAGTTTTGAATTGCGAATTTGTGATTACAACATTAGCAGAGATAACAAACACAATCAAACAATAATGCAATTGGTCTCCAAAAACGTGGTGCTCTGTCTATGATTTCCCAAGTAACTGTTCGTGAGTCTTCAAGCCACATCCGTACTGCTGCTGCTGCTACCATTGTAAGGGCTTCAATCATCGTCTTTGAACTCTCTGTCCACCCAAAATATATATGAATTACATGAGCATCACCAACCTTATAAGGCCAACCAATTTGTAGATTCAGTCCTGATACTAATGGAAAATGTGCATTATGGTTCTGTGAACATTCCATGGCTGATAGAACTTCATATCCTACATCTCCTTCCACACAAGATTTAACTGCTTATTCACAGCATACAGACAGATGTTGATTTGTCACCTAGACCATAGCATGCAATTACTCGTGGTAGGGGAATCAAACTAAGATGCAGCACTATCCAGAAAGTGGTAAGGATGCCGTAGGCTCAGTCAGCTAGTTTGCACCGGGATGCGCTTGAAAGCATTCCCCTTTTTTATCATTCAGTATTTGTCACGGGACAGTAATAATTCTCTCTCTTGTGCATGTAAGTCACTTAGCCAAAGACCAACAACTGTTTGAAGGATTTTGTTAACAAGTGACCCAACATCCAAATAAAGAGTAATTATCATTTCTAACGCACTGTCTCTCTCGTATTATGTGCAATCAGTTCATTGGAAATGAGCATTATTAAGTATGACTAATGACTGCTTGGAGGAACTCGTTAATAAAATCCTTTTTTGAGCTAGGTTTTGTTTTGTGCTGGAACCAAGTGCAACATCAGCAATGATTAATTGAATGAAGTAATTGAATCATCCATTTGTAGGATGTATGTCGTTTTCTTTCAGGATAAACGAGCACCTTAGGACTTGTGTGATATCTTAAGTCCCGATATAAAGACTGAATCAGTGTACCCGCTTTGAGGTTCACAAGGGGGTACAATAATGCAGTATATCCCTGCTGTTGTTGTCTGAATTTCTGTCATGATAAGGCCCGACAGTTTCGTTGCCTATTTCAAGTAACTTATGTGGATGACTATAGCTTAAGCTTCGGTCTAAAATCAATATCCAGGAGTTTTTCTCCATGAGAGAATAAACAGAGATTCAGCTGAGAGAAGCTTACCTGCGATCAAGGTATCTGGGTTGAATCCCAGATCCTTGACATGTGGTGCAAGTCAAAGAGCCAGCCCCATCGCAATTGATGCAGCGCGACACTTCCTTCTCGTCCCCTCCAAGTTCCACAGTCACAGTGCCGGTGCCCGTGCAGAATCTGCACCTTTCTGGAGATGGCAACACTTTCTCAGAATACGGAATGAAATAAAATACGTTACATCAAATTTGGACTTTAACTATATACAATAAACCGTGAGTTGCATCAGTCGGAATTAGGTACCCAGCAAATCCACAACACCGACAGCTTCACAGCTAAAGCTTATATTTGGACTCCTTAGAGTTCAATTTTCACTGTCATGTTTGAAATGAGAATCTTCTTCATTTTTCAAAGTCAGCAAATACACATACCATCATTAAAGTGCTCAGTTGATCCTATGAAGGCAAAAAGAGATCACTTTGGAGTTCACCGGGGTTCTAGCTCGAGTGAAGCAAAGCGATGTACTTAAGCAGTTAGCGTGGAGTTCAGCTCCAAATTCCCGAAAGCTCATAAGAGCATCTTTTAATGAAGATGGAATTAAGCCCCGCCACCCCAGAAAAAAAAGGAGATTATCCAATAGCACTCATCATGCCGCACAGGCGTGCATTCTGAATTTATCTCAATGGGTTCCATTTTAAGGTAATCGACAAGAAAGCAAAATCCTCGCCGAATAGAAACTACCATCACGTAAGCAGCTCGCTCATGATCCAGCCGATGCAAACTACTTTATACTTCTTAAGACAGACAAATGATTAAGCACTGACATGTGTCTGGATCTATCGAGTCGGATCGTATTAGGAATGCAAGACTATTCAATGTTCTGCCATAAAGCAATGCAATTCAACGAGTACAGAACGACCCGAGAATCTTCATCAATTCAAACATGTTAAATAGTAACCTCAAGCATCAGGACACTACCACTCAAGAATCAACACTATGTCAAAAGGGGGTGTCCGAGATAGCTTACGAGCGCCGGATCCATCGCAAGGAAAGCACGGCTGCGTGTTATCCCTCTTGGCCTGAGAAGAAACACAAATTTTCAACTCCCGAATGAGCACACGATCAAAAAGCTCGAAGAACTCCATAATTTGTTCAAAACACATCGAATATTAGAGATGCAGAGAACACTCACAGCATTATCAATCTGCGACTCGTAGAACGCCGGAACGCCGATACCGACGGCCACGCTCACGAGCCCCACCGATATGGCCACAACCTGGACACCCAGAAAAGAATTAAACGCCATTTCTGCAGCGGGGAACGAAAAGGGCAGTGGGAAAAACGAACGGTGTTCTGGTCGAGATCGACGGCTCTGATGCGCGGGTAAGAAAGGGGCGGGGAGGAGCGTCGGTGGGCTCCGGCGGGCTTGGCGGACAGGGAGGGGGAGCGCTTGAGCGGAGAAGAATGGAGGAACGGAGTCCGGAGACGAGGGAGCGAAGGCGCGAGCGACATGTCTCAATTCTCAGACACGAACGCAGAGAAGCATCGTTTCGCCGCTCTCCAAGAAAGCTGAGGCAGAGCGAAGCTCACCGGCGCCACGAGTTTCGGAATTTCTGGATATGTGGGGCTGCTGGAGACGACTCTATCGCGATTGCCACGTGGCCATTGCACCGGCGCGGAGCAACGGACATTTCTCGCCTGGAACCGGCTTCAGCGGATTCTGGTCCATGGTGACCGTTGATTTTGCTTTCGAGTCTAGGTGAGGCCCGCAAAATCAACGTTGCAGATCGGACCAGATTCGGTGGGCTCGTGTCTAGAGAAGAGATTTCCGTCTCTTGCGCTTAGCGCATCGTAGTCATGTTTGGTGATTGTTTTTAACTCTTGTTGAGGAAGGTGACGCGAGCTATCTCGCGAAACAAAATCTAATTTTGGAAACTAGCCTCTTGAGTTATCATGAGAAAAGTGCTAATTCATATCAATATATATATGGTTTCAGCCTATTGTATCTTTATAATTCCTATTTTCCTCGTGCTACATCCATTCATATTATCTAAAATTGTTATATTTAATATTGCCGACAAGTCTCGTGAAAAACAAGTGAGAAAGTGGCGCACCAACGTTAACAAAGTTAGCGTAGCTTGAGCTCGAGCCTGCTCAACTAGAAGAAACATGGAGTGATCACCATTTGTTTATAAGAGAGCGCTTCAATGAGGTGTGGCTCTTAATAAGCTTTCATTTTAGCAGATGGTGTGGGAATAATGAGCCGACAATGACAAGTGCATCATACCCGATGTCTTATGCAACATGAGAAAAGGCAAAATCTTGATTTTTTTTTTTTTTTTTTTCAAGAATTTTGATTGAGATGCGTCAAATTTACAAGTTACAACCTTGCTAGTGTACTTAAAACAAGCTTGGCCAAGAGATGATCAATAATCTTAAAAGATCAATCTACCCAATTAATTTTCGAGATGATGGTTGGGCATATAAACACGACTCACTTTTGAGAATATTACATACGGCCTATCACATCATTTGGTACTCTCGATATTCAAGCATTACTCTTGCACCATGCAGTCAACGTAATAAGTAGTGGGCCTGGCCCATCATTGTGACCATTCCTGCGATAATCTAGATCTGGGTCGAGCCCAAGTAATCTACATGGCCCGGACATTCAATTTTCTGGTTTCCCTTCATTTTGCATTCTTTCCCCCAAACCACAGCCGTGAGAGTTAATGTGCTCTATAAGCAATAATTGTTCCTTATTTATACAACAGGCATATGGACCTTGCCTATAAGATCTTTCAGTAGCTTCTAGTATGAAATCACAACTCAAGAACGCGTCGAGGAGTGGATCATCCAACAAGAGGTCAGAATTAGCGGCTTCCGTATGTTAACTTTGGCGGAAAGTTAATCTAATTTACTGAGCTTTGACATTGCCACAGGTATGGATGAGTTGCTTTGGGCTTGTGATTATCAAAGTGCACTGGTCTGAACTTTTTCTGTAAGCTTCACAAGCGACACTCTCCTTCAGCGAGCCAAAGTCGAAATGAACGGGATCCTAGGCGCAAAGAGTGGCAAAGCGAAAGGGGGAAGCCAATCAGCAATCAGTAATGTGGTCCAGAAAGTTTCTACCAGCCCCTGTTGCAGGACCTCTATTTCTTGTGTAGCATGATTATAAGTACTAATCAGGGCACATGATTTCTAGGGCCTCTCCATTTTAACTATACCCAGTTTGCGAACCGAAAAAAAAAAAAAAAAAAAAAAGGTGATTAAACGATCGTGATGTACTCAAAACCGGGTATTAATCCACTAATTGATTGTTAACACCCAGTGGAATTTTCATTCAGAAGGTCATCATAACAAGCACCTCATTGCAGGGATCAAAGATTTCACTCAGCATCTCCTTCATGCTTCTGTCGTTCTTGCTGCAGTATCTAAGAGAGACTAGACAGTAGACACGGGCAGCCTTTTTTTTCTCTTCCTTTCTTTCGGGGTTGTGGGGAACGAAAAGGAAAGATGAAAGCGACGTGCCAACAGACACAAATAATTGGGAGCACATGAAGGAATTACACCTGCAGGCGAACTGGGGATCATTGGCATTGTACACTCGGCCCCAGTGAACTGTCCCTTCGAGGAAAGCCACGCGTTTCTCGGAGGATCCACCACCATGTTCCGCTCGACCGAGCTAGGTGGTCCTTGGCCTGAGTACCTCAGTGCCATTTCGACTCCCAGTAGGTGCTGCATATACCTGGCTTCCGCTATCGCTAAGCTTGGGTTGAAATGATAGTTGCCACGAACAGAAGACTTTCTTTACCTACGACAGGACGGCTATACTTTCTCTCCCTTTGAGGATGTATGAGTGCATGAACTCGTTCCGATGTTTTGTGCATTCTATAATCATTCTAAAAGACAGCACGCCACACGCGCTCGAACCTACAAAATAGTATTCTTCCCACAATGTTTTTGCGCTCGTCCTAAAGACAACGACAATTACTGCTGCTGCTGCTGCAGCTCCTCCTCCTCCTCCTCATCTCTACTGTGCTCATGTTGTGCTCATGTTGGTGCTCATTTGCGCAATGTACCACACCATATAGCATTGCAGGAGCATAGCACCGTCCTGAAGGAATTTTCATCGCGCCTAGGTTGCATTCAATGATCGCACAAAACACCAACCACAATAAGGCCGGTGACTAGGCCATGTTTAGAAATCATGGGAATCGACGGAGGCCATTGTGTGCCGGAAGTCGACTCTCACCTGAAACCGATCAATCTAGCCATGAGCAAGTTGAAGTTGGATTGACCGGGCTGAATCAACCGAAGAAGGCAGGCAAGACCTAAATATGCCTTACATCCTCCTCACAAAAATTTCGCAATTTACCACAACTCCCCTCCTCCCCAAACATACCATAAAATCTTTCGGCGCCGTTCTTATTGAGCTTATCCATTCTACTTTTTTACGTTAATTACAGTAAATATGCGGATCCCGAGTCCTGTTCCCTCTTTAGTTTCCCCTAGTTTTCTTGCACAAGTGATAAAGTCACCGTAACAAAAAAGAAGATCAAATCTATATCCATAGATAGGAATAAAGGCCTTTTCCCAAAGTCATGAACACAGTGGACTGTTTTCTTTAAAGCACGATTCCACGCCCAATTATTGTCACCTTATAAAAGGACTCCGGTCGTGACTAGACTTGTCAGAAGAATTAGAGAAATTAAACGACACAAAAGCC
Organism: Eucalyptus grandis; assembly: GCF_016545825.1. NCBI lineage: Eukaryota > Viridiplantae > Streptophyta > Magnoliopsida > Myrtales > Myrtaceae > Eucalyptus > Eucalyptus grandis. Next base: position 6,924,380 of record NC_052617.1, on the reverse strand, counting down.
GCGATTAATTATATTTCAACTAATCAACCTAATACTTTGGACTAATGGTGATTGGTGGGGGAGCACCAAATTGTCTTGACGCACTTGCTTTTTAAATCCATGATAAAATATGGCGATCGATGCACCAATGTACATATAAGGAGACGAATCGGGTACGAAGTTAACCTTATATGGGGGCTTATATTCTATGATCGTGATTAAAAGTATATTATTATATATGGTACGACGTAGGGTTAGGACATAAAAAATGGCACTAGTGCCGCAAGAGCACGGGTCACATGCTTTTAGGAAAGCAGTTCAACCGAACCGACCTTTTCATGCATTTAAGAATTGCATGTTGTGTCAGTCGACTGGCTTGCAATTAGGCCTTCTTTTTTACGGTGGGGACGACGCCAACGGGACCTCGGAATCGTTACATACGTCCCCTCTCTTCTTAAGCTTATTCAATCTCTACGGCCTAACCACTGGGATTTCTTGAGTGTGGCCACCCTTCCAACAAGGGAAGGGGAGGTGAGGTCAAATCTCCACCTACCGGGAGGATGGGGTGGGGATGAGTAAGTTTCAAGAGTGGGTTTCGACTCCCACGCCTGTAAGAGATAGGACAAAAGTACGATGAGTGAGTGTAGAGTAGGCATAAAGTAGGACTGACCAAAAAAAAAAAAATCTCTACGGCCTAAATTCAATTCGAAAACATGAGAAATTAGCTAAAAACCCAAGTTTAGGTTGAGTATTTATTTATTTTCACTAAAGGCGCGCACATGATAATCATTCTCTTTCTAATAAGATCTATTTTTCTGTTATCTTAAACAAGTTTTGAACAAAAATTTATTTAGTAACGCAATTTCATTTTCTAATTATGGAACAAATTTTTAGTACAAAAATAAGTTTGAAATAGAAATAAAATAATTTTTTTTTCTCATTACTTGCCGTTGCTACTAGTTATTTGCTCATCTATTCTTTGCCTCTCCCACACGGCTACTTGGGAAGGATAAATTTTTGTGTTGTTATTAATAAATTTTTGTTTTATAAATAAAAAATTTATGTTATTATCAAACGCATATTTTGTTCAAAATCTTGCCTAAGAAATAGAAATAGAAATAAATAACCGACTAAAAGTTATGTTTAGAAACAAAATGGTTATCATTTACACTCTAGATATTTTGGATCCGATTGAGATGAGGAGATTGAGGCTAATAAAAACTTTCTAACTTCGTCCCCCATCTCCTTATTTTTGGGAAAATCTGGCGTTATGCAACATCATTTACGTCTGCCGTCTTATTAAGGTAAAAAGAGATTGAGACCCCACAAGAGCGATGAAGCAAAGAGAAGAAGGTCCCCGGCTCGGGACAAAGGTGAAAAAAGAAGGAAGGGGTGGTACGATTTGAAAATACGACAAGGGAATGGACCCGTCTAAGAGTGGGGTGAAAAGTAGCATTATCGAAAACTTTGTGGGGGGCAATTTACATGTGTTTTCATCCACCTGTACAAATCTAGTCGTTAGTAGTGTCCATAACCATTACACGCTCTTGTCCCCCGCTAATGGAGCCCACCTCGCTTTTTCCGCCCTCCCAATTTATCATCCCAAATGACACGAAATCTAAAGCCTTGATGAAGGCAATCACGACAAAATATTAAGATTTCACTTTATATTATGACCGTTACATTTCGACCGGGATCACGCCAATTCCTCCGCAAAGCACCGACATAGCACCATACATGGCAATGACATGATGTTTAATGATGTTTAGAATGTGAAATGATGATCATTTTGTTTTTTAGTGTAATTTTTTACTTTATTTCTATTTGTCGAACGAATTTTCAAATAAAAATATGTATTTAATAGCAACATAAAGTTTTTGTTTCCAAAATAAAAACTTATTCGATAATAATGTAAAATTTCTCTCCCCTAAGCATAAGTGAGCAGCGGCCGAAAACGTTTGGCAACAGAGGACAACAGACGACGTAACATGAAGGATGATGGTCAATTAGTAGTGGGAATAAGTATAGTTCGTCTTCATATTTAATGGAGCAAAGAAAAGAAGCAAAATCAGCGTACGTATCAAATGTCAAATGACATGTCTAGCATAATAAGCTGCTCCATTGCCATCCGGGGGAGAAGAGGGCTTATCACGTAAAAGAGCAGCAATCGGGTGCGAGCACGGTTTGTCCCGCCTCACGCCAACCGTCCGTTGCAAAGGGAGCGTCGATCTCTAGCCGTCAAATCCACTCTACCTCCACCAGTCGGCAGACTCGGCACCATCATCATCATTGCCTTCCATCCGTAACGCACATCTTCCATTTTCAAGCCCTCTCCGTCTCCGGGCCCACCACCATCAGCTAGTCCACAGCCCACAAAAATAAAATTAAAAAATTAAAAAATAATTTAAAAAATGAAAAATTGGGTTAGAGAGTTACGTATTATTTTCTGATGACGCCCCCGAGGGCATTTTCAAAAAAATTCTCAGAACCGGTGCGGGATTCTCTCTCTATCTCGTTCTCTCTCTCACCGTCTGCACTCTGCGGAGGGTGCCCTGCCTCGCCGCCGACGCCCCAACGGTTCGCCGGAGCGCCTCCGCGGTGCCGGTACGGACCTCCCACCGGCGACTCCCCTCGCTGTCATTGGTGATTTGCTCTCGATCTCTGCATACACCTCCGTCGGCCGCGAGCTCTCGCGCTCGTTCCGACGTTCGGCGTCTCTCCTTCGCCCTGGTTCGCTGGAGACTGTAATCGGAGGTGCGAAGTGATTTCCGAGCCGGCGTTCCATTTTCTCCGGTGCGGTAGTGCGTTCGGGGGTAGTTACTGTGAGGATAACTTGCTGAGTAGATTTGGGCGAGATGAGTCGCGGCGGTCTTTCGTTTTCTCTTGCAATGGCTGTGTCGTGCTTCCGGATTCAGATTAGTCGATCTGGATCGAGGCGTTTGGGATTCTCATTCCTTAGTCGTGTTCTCGAGATGAGCATTTTTCGGTTGCGTAGGGGACTCCGAATGGTTTTGAGATATTCTGGCCAATTTCTTGCCCTAATCCTTTTGTGTTTCTGTGGCTATTTGTTCGTTTGCTTCCTCGAATCTCGGCATTCTCGGATTTTCTGTGGCTTAAGCTATCCGGATGCCGAGAAACTGAGAGAGCAATGTCTTTGCGGCTGCGGCTTCCTTTTCGCCTGTTAGATTTGGATTCGGCTCGATTGAACTCTTAGGCGCACTGTGGAGAGAAATTTCTCTGTCCCGAAGTGGCCTAAACGTGTAGTTTGGCTTGGAAAATCGGGTTCTTCACAGAGTAGTTAGGGCCTTACTGGTCGAGAAATTGATATTGATCGTGATTATTATGTCTATAGAGACCTGCAAACTTTTTAATCTCAGCTAGGCTCTGTATTTTATGTGATTGAAACTGAGCTATTTTTGGTTTCTCCGCGTGTATGTAGGTCTACAACATGATTGGATCCTTTCTTACCAGAGGACTGGTGTATGTATTGGCTAATCCTCCCTTCTTTCTTTTTCTTGGAAATTTGTGAAGGAACTTATTGGTTTGATGGTAAAATATTGACTTTTAGCTCTTGCTCTCGGACAGATTGGCCTTTGGCTATGCCTATCCGGCGTATGAGTGCTACAAGACCGTCGAAAAGAATAAGCCAGACCTCGATGGGCTTCGCTTTTGGTGCCAATACTGGTATCTGGCCTTTGCTGAAATTGCTTTTTGTGTCCTCAACGTCTGTGGGAAATTTCTCTCGTTGTTGATTTCTCTTGCTTATGAGCTGCAGGATTTTAGTAGCTCTCTTGACAGTTTGCGAGAGAGTTGGCGATACTTTTGTTTCATGGTAGGTGTTCAGTCAGCATCCGGAGTGCTTTTTTGTTCTTCGACTGCAGTTACTGGGTTCTTATACTGGTCTCTGTCTTTTCTTTTTTTCCTATTGAAGGGTTCCTATGTACAGTGAAGCCAAGCTGGCGTTCTTTATATATCTTTGGTATCCTAAAACGAGGGTACGTAACTTTCTTGACATTGGTGGCATATTGATTAGTTTCTATTTAAATTGTTGTTTTTGATTTCTTGCGCCTTTTTCAATTACCAAGTCTGTCTTTGATCACTCAGAGTCAAACTCGGTAGAACCATATGATCTTATCTTTCATGTGTGTTTTTGACAGGGAACAACCTATGTCTATGATTCATTCTTCAGACCTTATGTTGCAAAGCATGAGAATGACATTGATCGCAACTTGCTAGAACTGAGGACTCGAGCTGGAGACTTTGCGGTTATGTACTGGCAAAGAGCTGCAAGCTATGGTCAGACAAGAGTTTTTGACATTTTGCAGTTTATAGCTTCTCAGTCAACACCAACGCCACGCCCTGCCCAGGTATACGTAAATGCCCTACTTTTAATCAAGCAAGTTCTGTGTGCTGCAAAAATATTGACTCGACAGTTTCTTTGGAGATCGGACATCATGATGTCACACTCTCAAGTGTCAGAAAAGATGCTAAGATCTTCTATGTTTATGATGGGAATCAATGATGTGAGATTTCCTTTAACGCTTTTAGCAATATGTCATACTGAAGTTTGATGTAAGAAAATTTCTGATTTTCTGTGGTTAACTACACGAGATTAAGTAGGTGCTTTGATCTTCTAGGCAGCAATTTAACCGGGCGAGTTTCTTTACTTTCCTAGTAGACCGCAAGAGTCATTTCTTTGTATCCGAATCATGAACAGGTTGCTGATCCATGAGTTGTGGTGTTCTTGTCATAATACATTCTAAGACTGTTTTAACTTTAAACTTGCATGATTAGATCAGGAATCATATCAAACTACACAAGATGCTTTTGTTTTAGGCAATAACTATCTGATATTGTGAGTTACAGCCACCACAGCGAGGTAATAGACCTCGCCCAGGGCCTTCTGCTGTGAATCGCCAACCCACTTCTAAAGTTCCGGTTGAGAATGAGGAGCCGCCATCCCCCACTTCAAGTACATCATCGATGCAGGAGCAAAGGGACGTGGCGGAAGTGGCAGGTCCTTCGAATGTGCCCAAAGCAGTTCCTGCTCCATCAGCTCCACCAGCTACGAAGACGGCCCCGGTTTCAGAAGATGCCACCCAAGCCACGTCTAGCGAAGCTGCGGCTAAACAGATTGAAGTTCAGCCATCTACCTCGACTGAAAACGGCAATCCTTCCCCGAAAGAAACCATCATGGAAGGGACAATTTACCGAACACGTGCCAAATTGAGGAAAGCCCGTGCTGCCCCTGTCAGAAAGGAAACGGATTCGGAGACTCTTGACGTTGGCTTGCAGAAGAAGTAGAATTTGGTTGGTTGGTGGTGGACCAGAACTGGTTGTGGAACCGAATGATGTTGATGTAAATTTGTTATGCCGTGGCTCTCATTCTTTACATTGCCTTTGTTTTTGGACATGCCCTCACTCATAAAAGGAAAGGGGACTTTGATATTTTCAGTGGCGTTGCTGAGACGAGACCAGATCTCTCTCTTTAATTGATATCACGGGCGGTGCAATTTTTGCTGTCGGGCAGTTGCTTCTCGTGACATTGTACATACGAGGTTTATCAATCTTTGCCTTGGCTCTAGCTTCTGGTCCTTACTTCATACCCGAGAGGATGCTTGGAACGCTGTCGAAATGGGGAAACGAAAATGCTTCGTGATAGCTTATTAGTAAGGGGGCAGGATGGCTTTTATGGTGGTCGTTGACTTGCACGGGTCGCATTCTGACCTTGAAATGATTTTAGGAGTCCAGGTCGTCATCGGAATCATCTAATGATTGCGTGTACGTCGAACTGGAATTTCTCACTAATTCTCGCACTTGGTTAGAAAATATAATGGTCTTGCCTTTTCTATTATCCTTTTGAGGTTGGTCGCTGTCTAGGCTGTTGGATTGCGATTGCGGTCGTTGAGCGCTCGCGGAGTCTTTCCGTATATGTCCATTTTCCAAGCAGTTCAAGCAAGTAGTCCATCAATTGGATAATGTAACCTTCGCCAATAAAAGGGAAGATTAATCGTAGACGGAAACAACGGTGGACGAACAAAAAGTAGACCGGCAATGAGATAAATTCCACACGATCTCGGCATAAGGGGGTGCGGCAAAATAAAAAGAAAAAAAGTTCAGATAAAATTTCATATGCTACTATGACATGAGATATACTTGAATCACCACACATATAGTTACTGGTATGATATTTATAGATTAATTGAGGGAGGTATTGTCTATTTTGGGTCATCCCATACCAAAGATCATCCATATCAATAGTGCTCGCGCATGCTTAATTATTGCCATTACATCAAAAAGCATTCCTGTAAGTGTATAATAATTTTCACATATATATCTCAAAAATATTCTTCCCTATTTGATACACAATCCCATTCATTATTACCCATTTGCCATCTTGAAAGTCTGGCTCTGCTAAGAGCCGTTGCTTATCTAAACTCTCTAGCTCAACAACTACTCCCGGCTCTCGTCTAATCGAATTGTTACAATCGGGATTTTGAATTTTTGGGTTATTAAGGGGCACTTTTAGGCGTAAAACATAACCTTTATTTTTTTGCTGAAAATACAGCCCAAATTGCATGATCATTGGACTATGGCTCGAATTCCACACACCAATCCCGCCAGCAAATTAACAGCTCTCAACATCTCACGTCCTTCTCTACGAAAGCTTATCAAAAACATAAAGAGGTTGTCACTAATGTTTGAAGACAGAAAATTTAATTTACTTCCAGTCTCGGACCGACGCCACTTCTTGGCGATGCGAATGTCCCTTCCTCTTGGACAAAATCTCTCCGAGCAGAGGGATCAATGGCTTCTTCTTCTTGGTCGTCTTCTTGTTCCCTATCGAAGGATGTCCCTGCCAAGCTTCGTTGTCGCTCTGCGGAGTCAGCACTCGGTCGGCAGCAAACGTCACATACCTCTTCTCAGCAAAACCCGTCTTCTCGTCGTCGAACCACAGCGCTTCTGCACGCTCAGACTCGGTCGGAGCTTCAACGGGCTTGACGTCTTTGAAATCGTCTTCTTCTTCTTCCTCTCCTTCCTCCTCCACCTCTTCCAATTCGGGTATCACGTTGATGGGGTGCTTGTAGGGTTGGTGCTTCTTGAGCCGCGCCAGCTCTAGCCTCGTGCGTTCGAGCTCTTGTTGCAGGGAGGACAGGACGTTGGCCATCCGCTCGCCTTCTTCTCTCGCTTGCTCAAGCCTTTGCTTGGCTTCTTCCAGTTCTGCTGTGATCCTCCCAATCCTGGAGGCTCCTCCTTTAATCTAGAGGTGTAACCAATAATTTCTGATTACTAATTTCAATCTACTTAACCAACTATCCGATAGCGAAGCTACCCTATATTGTTAGTGGAATTATCATACTATCTAGCTATGCATACTTCACAATAATATCCATAAATAATATATATATATATATATATATATATATATATATGTATGTATGTATGTATAGCATTTAATATGTCAGATTAACGTATCTTTCTCTTTATCAAGTGGACCCGACTTGGTCGCAAAAGAATAATATAATGTAAGTTAATTTTATTAGCAAAGACAGTCCACTTGGAACCGATTTGTTTGTAAGGTACAATTTAGATGCTTGCTTCTGATTGCATCCACTTCTCGCTGACAGGAATTAGCCAAACCGAAAGCCAAAGTGACTATTGATCCCCCAATAAAGTTCAAGTTGAGCAATATTCCATGTCTTGCTAGAATAATGAAGTTCAATTGAGGCAGGATGGCTAATAAAATGTGCATCTTGAACAATTAGACTTTGATTACCCGTTACGATACGTCGAGAGACGGTTGTGAATTTATTTAAATTAGCAGATAAAGGTCGTTGTCATTTCCTGTTGTTTGATCCCTTTCAAAAGAGTTCAAAGTTCCAAAAAAATGTCACCATCGAATAAACACGGCAATCAGTGAGCAGATGTAATGATATGTATGACCCGACATTGGAGCCAGCTTAAAGTAGAAGAAGCACTCATGATGTGTGGTAATGAAGTAGAAATGAGACCAGGCAGCAAAGCGACAGTAGTTTGTGAGGAAATCAACTGAACGAGAGATTGCGACATGTTCAACAGGAGCTTCGAACTTACGTCTCTGGTTTTGTTGCCGGCGTAGACCTCCCCAGCCAAGACCCGCTCGCCAAACAGCGAGACCGCCTCCCTCACCGACCGGAAAGGCGGTCGCGTGTCGATCTCCGCCCTCTCTTTGTCTCCTCCAGAGTCCATGAACGCAAGTATGAATGTGTATGTGTGTGCGTGAGAGAGAGAGAGAGAGAGAGAGAGATGGTGAAAGGTGGCAACAAGGATGAGCTTCTTATTAAGTTTTCAAGAGAGAGAGATGGGAGAGGAAAAGGAGAGAACGGTGGTTGCAGGTTGTGGGAGAGATATTTGGTTAAGGCAAGGGAAGGGAAGGGAGCAACAAGAATATCAGGGAGAGAGGAGGCTCCTTTCCTTGGCGTCCACTTCACTGGTATTCTGTTAAAAATTTTCCAGAAGGTGAACAGGGGTGGTGGGTCAAACGTCGTCTTCATCTTACGGATCTCTCTGGTGGGCTCTTCATCAGCTCTTTGTATGCAACGTGCATGTATATACACACACACACATGTATATGCGGAATATTTCCTTCAGTAGTCGCGGTGATTTAAGTGCCTGATCTTGCATTATAGAGGAACCTTACTATTACCTAGCCTCTATTCATTTCGTGAAAAATATGATATTTTCAGAATTTATTTTTCGAAGTTATTTTCCCGAAAATAATCCTATTTTCTTATGTTTTGCTGAAATTTAAAAATAAATTAGAAAATTATTTTCCACCATTCGAATAAGAAAATCATGCATTCATTTTTAATAATTTTTATAGTTTTAATTTTTTAAATCGATATTTTAAATTATTATTATTATTATTATTATTATTATTATTATTATTATTATTATTATTATTGCTTCTTCCTTGGTATTGGCGATTGCCGGCAACCGGACATTGGTGAGTTCCGGCCTTGCCCTAGGTCGACAAGTCTCGAGCTGGCCTATGGCTGATTGCTAGCCGTCGCCATTATCAACAACCAACCAAGGTTAAGGAAGAAAAAGAAAATTAAAAAAAAAAGTTAAAGAAAAAGTAAAACCTCCATTAAAAAAAGAAAAAACATAAAAATAAAGTGAAAATGTGTTTTGTGAAAGAAAGTATGGTGGTAGAAGTTATGAAAAACATTTTTCACTTTCTATAAATAGAAAACATTTTCCTCACTTTTGAAAGTATTTTTTTCAATAAAGGAAAACATTTTCTTTGACTAATTCATTTTCCGTGAAATAAATGCTATTTCCGTGAAATGAAAGTAGCCTTAACACGAGTACAAGCCCTTTCATTAAGTTTTTCTTGTACTAATGATGAAACACACCTTTTAAGTACTCAAAGTTAATTGACCAAAAATAAAGTACCCAAAGTTATGATTTTCTATTTTTATTTTTTTTATTTGTTTCTCTCTTTGCTTTTTTAGCCATCAAATGGTGGCTTGTTCATATCATGGATTACGGCAATTACCGATGGTGGAGTCACCACGCTTGCTTTGAAATGGTCGTAGTCGAATCATGGGAGCTGCTTTCCAGACCTAAACTTGGTAAAAAGGCTCTTATAGCACAGGTGTTGGGATGGACAAATCCATCTTCATAATTCCGCCGAAATGCTAAAGAGTCTTCCTGGGGGCACATGATTACCGAGCAAGAGGGAAGGACCATCCTCAAGCCAGAGCCTTTAAGCTAGAGAGAGAGAGAGAGAGATCAAAGCCAAAATGAAGAACCCCTTTAGGCAGACAATCTGCAGGCTCTCATGGAGTGAATTGGAAGATCCTCTGGTATTCTCCACTTGCCTAAAGCCCAATCGAGAGCGACGTCTCAACTGAAGCAACTCGACCGTCGTCACCAGATTTCTCATTCTAACTTCACTCGTTCAACATTATAAGATTTTGAAAACTACTACTAACTATTTTTAAAACTTTAGCTATTAGATAAAGGCGTGTGGTTTATTATTTAAATATTCTTGTTCATGTATTGTGAAATTTTGTAATACCATTGTTAATTATTTTAAAAATTTAAGTTATTAAATAAAAGCGTGTGATTTATTGTTTAACTATTCTAACACTCTCCTTTACTCTTAATATAGTCTTTTGCCTAATACTAATTATGGAAATTTGATTGGAGAGGCAAATGGTACCTGGTAAGATTTGAACACGAGATCTTTAGCTCTAATACCATGAAATGAATCATAATTTACTTGTATTGCTTGACGCATAGTACAAATATTTATACAACATATTGCCTAACAAAAAAGAAAAGGAAGGAAAAGATCTATGCATCTGGCTAATTCTAAGAGATACGCCAAATATTATGCTAACCAAAAAATAAAAAGTAAATCCAAATCGATAATAAGAGATACACCAAATATTAGAAAAAAGGAACATAAATCTTTAGCAAATCTTCCGTTAATATGTATGTTTTTATTTTCCTTGAAATGCGACGCTCCATGCTAAATTTCAGTTGAGTTTTTAACCAGAAACTAATATAATACGATAAATTTCTTTTGGCGACAAAATGCGATGCGATAAGTTTCGATGAATTTAACAAGGGAGACTCATACATTATGCGGCGTCACACGTGATTTTTATTGCTGTAAGAAGAAACAACATCACTTCATAAGAATCTTAAACCTACCACACGACATATTTTCTCATCATATAATTCATTACCATGAGGAACGTAGCCTTTTAGCCCCTGACTGAAAGCTGATCGTCATCAAAACATACACATGTGAAATATATGAAAATCCGATCGTCATCGAAATATCTACAAGTGAAATATATCTAAGGTTTTGCAAAAAGAAATGTCCTACCGTTTTGACTATTGAAAATTCAAGCTCTCTACTTAAGACTCCATACAAGCAATTCAGCATTTGAAGAATCGTTCCTCTTCCTCCGAGTCTTCCTTCAGCAGCTTTAGCACCTCTGACAAAGTATTAACATGAGCCAGAGTGCCTGACCTGTACATCATATGCGGAACAGCAGGGACAAAATGGTTCTATAGGTAGATAAGATTAACTAAAGTTTGCAGAAGCCGTTGAAGTATAAGAGCGAAACTGTAGCTTCTCCCGCAGCCGAACGAGATAAGAACTCAAAACACCGAGAGAGGGATCTTTTCAGAGGTTGAGCCACCTCTTATGTCGTCTAATTTTATTAATCTCACTGATGAAGCCTCAACTTTTCTCCAATCGATCTGCACTTCTGCGCTTCTTATAAGAGTCAAGTTATGGTGACATTGATTATGCCCCACTTGCATACAAGCCCGTCCTCATTCTTCACCACTACTTCAACTGGTCGATAATGGGCCACTGATCAGAGTCCAACACACATTGTCCATGGGAGCTCAATTTTGATTTTGCTTATCTCAAAGTTGAAGAGCATCCAGCAGCTCAACTCAAAGTCGCATACCCCACTTCAAAGGCGCTCGTTGCATAGTAGCTGCAATGGCAATGAGCCACCGGTGTAAAACCGGGCCGTGGTTTCTTGGTATACAGAGTGGGGATGGTGGTCTTGCCTTTTTATGCCGTGAGGAGGTACTGATGAATTAAGGGAAGGAAGCTGGTGATGAAGATGATTTGGCATGGGAGCGTATTTAGGGCCAAGTACTTCAAGCGCGGAAGGTGAAGGAGGAAGGACTGCTTGAGAACGTGGGATCAGGGTAGGACACCCTCGTATTCCACCTTGCCAACCAGGATACTGAGCCATGGTCTTGGAATTGGCCACAGCCACTGGCTTGCACTGAGCTGATACTTGGGCTGCCCAAAGCAGCTGTTGATGTTGTTCCTTTGCTGAAAACATTAGCCCGTTAAGCACAGACGGAGATCCAGAACTGCCGAGGAAGCCAGGTAGCTGCATCTGGCCCTAGAACAAAATTGCAAGCTGATTGTTGACATATAGTGACACAATTATAGACAATGAATGAATGTTCCCAGCAAGAAGCAAACCTGCTGCAATGCTACTGCTGAGAGCTGGTCGCAGTAAGTAGACAAATAATGATTTTGACCAGTGGAGATATGTCGTTGAGTAAGAGAATCGACAAAAGGAAAACTGAGTTGGGAGCGAGCTTCTGACTTGTCTACTCGTCCGGCACTACCACTGGTATTCCTGGAATTTACCCCACCACCTCCAGCAGAGAGAGAGAGGAAATCGAAAGTCTGCAGAGACTGATCAGGAATAAGGATGAAGGGAAAGAAGGAGAAAAATGGAAAAGGTTAATGAAGGAAGACATGATGAGCTGACCAGCTTCTCTGATTTGGGGACTATTGAAGGTGGACATGCGACCTGCCTATCTTGAATGTGGTTCGTTGGCAGAAGGGCAACACTTCTAACCTCATCAATTCTCCTTTGAGTGTACGACTCTATGCCAGAAGCGGAAAAGCCTCCATTAAACCCGTTTAGGCTGGTTTGGGCAAATTGTTCCTGCTTCCTGTCTTCGTCTTGTTTTATTTTCTTAGGCTGTAGCAGGCTGTCTTTACTCTTTTCCGTTTGTAATAACCGAATGAGGTGACATATCTGCACATGAGCTGCACACCTCTTCCAAGGCCTTTTATCAGCTGGGGTGGGGAAAACCTGTGAAACATGTATCATTCAGTTAATCAGCCAATTACACCTCAGAAGCAAATGAGATCAATGCAGATGACATGTCCTTTTTCACCTTTTGGGTTGACAAGCATGTATTCACTGAGCCTGGCTTCGTAAAACAGGCAGCAGCATCCAACCAGGGAGGAATCTTGACTGGACGAGACCTGTGTGGTGAAAGAGAGAATGAGAATAAAAGAGGAATAGACAAAAGAATGGAAAAGAAGCTGATGGAAAGATATGGATTGGGAATGGCCAATATAGAAAAGGTAAAAGAACTCACCGCAAGAGAATGTTGGCCTCATTAGAATTTGTAGATGACGTGCACAGCGACCAGGTGGTACCTTCAATCACAGAAGCAACTGCTTATTCTCATTACTAAAAGCTCAGTTAAAACTACTAAACAAGATAGTGAGACATTCACAATCCTACATACAATCATTCTTGGAGTTCTTAAACATGTCCCGGTGCTCCAATTGGTTTCCAGTAATTGCTGCCTGAAAATGTAATTTTGTGATTATTTTATTTTCAACAAAAGTCTCTCACTATAGAAAGATCAAACAAGATTATCATGCTCACCATGGGGTAATTATTTTCTTGCTTTCCCAGAGAGACTGAGGGAGCCATCTCATCAGGCTGCTTAAACCTGAGAGTACAAAGAAGAATTTCAGGATGGAGAGAGAGAGAGAGAGAGAGAGCTATTGTTAGCCGGACTACATCTTACCGATAGGCAAGGCCAAACTCAGTTGTGAAGCTTAAACCACAAGCACTGTGCAATTTCTCACAGCTTTGTTCGCTCTTAGACCATGGAGGTGTTTCTTGCAGTTTAGCTTCAGTATTACTATTGGAACCATCAAGGTGGTCCGCACTGCCGGGCAAAACGGGTTGTTCAGTCAAATTAGGTTCACTCAAAGAAATGGTCTTTGTGGTTTCTTTAGATGATTTCTCGTCGTTATCTCTAGCAGCCAGGACATCCGAGTCCAACTCTCCTTGTGCAACTGTGGAATTTGGTAATTTGCACATCAGTAAATGCACTAAAAGATAAAATAATCTAAAGACACCGGACAAGATTATTATGGCAAACCTTTTGAAAGTGTTGAATTTTCTGTAACTTCAGGGACAGCTCCACAATGACCATCTTTCAAAGAATCACTGCCCAATGTGTTATCATTAGTGGCATTGTTGGGAGATATACCAGCCAATGCATACAAGGCCTCGGCCACTTCCTCCTCATCTTTTGTGATGGACCCAGAAATAGCAGCTCTTGGGGACCAGCCTGGATTTCTTTCCTTCTGCAAAGTTATCCGTTAGAAGTGTAATTGGTCCCAAGAATCTATAGTCGCAAATAGAGCAAAAGTATGCAAAAGAATCCATAGAACCAGCTTTGAGTGTTAAGAAAAAGTGAATGTTCTATCTGGTCTTTGATTAAGTTCTCCACAAAAGAAAAGGACAAAAAAAGGAAATGCACTAAGTTTACAGCTCACTTTGAACTTCTTTACGCCATTCTTTTTGTGTGATTCGCCTCCACGCACTGAATGGCTCGTCTTCTTCGAATCGGGCAAAGTTGGAGAGAGAGATTCACAATTGCGTTTCTTCATGGCTGCGAATGCAAAGCAAAGTCATATCCACATAACAGATGCCTCAGATATCAATCAAGATCTTTCCTTCACTTTCCTATTCATCTCAAACTTTTGCGTCCCATGGAAAAGAAAAGGTGATCTTCCGGGGTGGGAAAAAGCAAAGTTCAGATAGAGAAGAAAAGACGACAAATCTCAAACGTTACAACATCATTTTTAAGAGCATCAATGCACTTGGAAAGTCGCAGCAAAGGAAATAGTAAATTACTACCGTGACTAGAGAAGGCACGCAAGAATCTTGGCGTCCATTAAAAGAAACAAAAAGGGCAAAAGTGGGAAAGGCCAAAACACTAAAAAAGGTTGAAGCTTTCAATTTTGCTTCAATTCCAATCCATCAAACTAAAGCGCACAAAACACAAAAGTGAGAAACTTCTCACAAGACCCACCTAAAGCACACCGAATTTAAACACCAGCTGGGGTCGCCAAGCAGTTAATGTGAAGCATAATGGCGCAACCAATCAATCAATACAAACACCAAGATCGGGGCAAAAGAGAATACGGGAAAAAAATCCAACACGAAAGAAGCAAAGACAAACGCTTTTATGGCTCGCAAGCAAAGGGAAAGGAAAGGAAAAGGAGCACACCTGACCGGAGCTTCCGTGGAACAGAGGCCTTGTCGACGGCATTGCAGTCGCCCAACAACTGTACGTCCCGACCACATTTTAAAGACGTCAATCGCCACACGATTCGACACGAAATTAATAGCTCGAATTCAAGAAACGAACGCGAGCCGATGGCCCGTTTCAGTTTCGCATGCATTATGTCACAAATTCAGGAGCAGAGGGCGAGAAAATGAGAAGAGAAGAGAAGAGGGTGATGGAAGAGGGGACAAGAACAGTAACAGCAGCAGCTTCGAGATGGACAAGCACCTTTTTGGGAAGCTTCAATTTCTTCGCGGCGCCAGCAAATTCGACCCCATCTCCTTCCCTGGGGGACGCATGAGGGCCCTTCTTCATCTCGCCGTCCACGAAGCGCCCACTCTTCTCGCAAACAGAGCTCAGCTTCTTGAGCTTCTCCCTCTTCGACCTCTCCAAAGCTACAAGGAAAGGAAAAGCACCCCACCACCACCACCAGATAACAAAAAAGAAAGCATTATCTTAGCAAGAAACCTCTCATCACCGGACCGGACACGAGTCTACTCAGAACCGAAACGACAAAAACGCCACAAATGGCAGCTCTGTTTCGTCGCGAGAAAAGGACATGTAAATCGGTAGGACCAGAAATCCGGCGGTTCGAAAAAATATGACAACACGCCAAACTTTCAACATAAGCGAAAAGAAAAAGAAAGAAAAAATCCTCGTTATTATCAATTGGAGGAGATTGGAATTTACCAGAGAAGATGTTGTTGTCTTTGGCGCTGGTGCTGCGGTGAGTTCTGAGAGGTTGGTCATCGAAGTGTCGCTTCGCAGGGGAGGACCGACTGGCCTTACGCATCGCGTCGCGAGTCTTGTCCATTTCCGAGTCGACGCGAGTGAGACAACAACGACAGCGCTCTCATTAAATTTTGTTTCCTGCCCTTCTTTTTCTTTTTCTTTTCTCAACCTTTTCCCCCTGATTTTAGCGAAAGCGGCTTCGTTGGCTCACAGGAAGTTGTCGTCGCGTCCGAGAAACGAACTCCAAGCCGGAACCAGATCTACCCGCCTCGCTTCTCCTCCTCCTCTTCCGTGGTGCTAACAACTATGCGGCTCTGAAAAGCAGGAGTTTGCAGATCAGTTGGACTGGAGTTTTTCCATAAAGAGTTACATGAAAAGCAGGAAAGGCAGAGAAATGTGAATACAGAGCACAAGTGCTGGCTTTGGCAGAGAGGGAGAGAGATAGAGAGGCAGAGACGGAGGGAGAGGTAGAGATAGAGGTAGAGATAAGTACTGGAGCAAGAAGCAGCGCGTATTAACTGGAGAGAAATGTTAAAAAGAGGAGGGGAAATTGGTAAAGACGAGGCCAAAAAGAAGCGCAACCCGTTCCTCGTGTTCTGAGAATCTGATTCTCCGTCAAATTAATCAGAGAGAGGTAGAGAGAACAGATAAGGAGAGAGAGAGAGAGAGAGAGGTAGAGAGAGACAGTAAAAGGGTTCGTTCAGTAGGCATTCGTACACAAAAAGCTTTAAAAAAAGTGGAAAAAAGAAGACGAAGGGATTGCTCTCAAAACACTCGTGAAGAAGTAATCTTGATTCATGCAAAAGTTCCGGAACGTACAGAGGAGATCGTCCAAAAGACCTGTGGCTCTCTCTCTCTCTCTCTCTCTCTCTCTCTCTCTCTCTTTTCCTTCCAAATCAACCCCTTAATTATCACAATTACGAATGTGAGATTTTCCCCAATCAGTCGCAGTCCACAGGGGGGTTGCACCAGACCCGAGAAACCACCAAGAATTTATTCGCACCGCAGACAGATTCTAGCCATACAAGAAAAGGCAGAAGAAGCAAAACAAAACATGGCAAGAGCCAAAATCCGAGCTTTGAGGACGAAAGCAAAGAATCATCCGGTTTCGATCCGAACCCAGAATCAAGAAACGCAAGAAGGAACAGAGCAGTGAATCCCGCACGCGAGACGGCGGAGAAACGGGAACATCCCTGCTCCTCTTCCCAAGAGCCGAAACTGCAAATTCTCTCTGATTCGCGAGAATCACTTACCCCCAAAACTCTCTCTCTCTTCTCTCTCTCGCACGCCCACCGAAAAAGGGTCTCTTGCGATAACTCAGACATTCGCATTTACATATGCAACCACCCCATTTCCATTTTAGCGTCATCCCCACCCCCCCCTCTCTCCCTCTCCTCACGACTTTCCGACCTCGCTCGCCGCCTCGCCAGAATCATCAAGACGTCCGACGTGTCGGCCACGTCGGACGATCCTCGAGGGGAAACGCCGCCGTCGCGCCTTGGCCTTTTTTCCGCTTCCGCCTTCTCGTCCTCCTCGCCCGGTAACGTGTCCAGTTCGCAGTCCATGCAGGGTCACACCACATACTAACCCCCGGGATTTGGCTAGGTCCGGATCCGGTGCGGGCGTGCTCAGCTTTGACAGGACTTCGGTCGCCCGATCGGACGGCGTCGGTTGACTACGATCCCTAGATGTTTGCCACGTGGATGATCGTGCTCAAAGTAGTATCAGCGCTTCCCCTTTGCTCCAATGGAGTTCGTATGAGAAAATGTGACAAATTGTTACGAAACACAACGGACGACTCGAAAGGCCTGATCCATCCATCACGAGATTACGAGTTTGATTTACATTGCCTTACTACATATTTTATATAAAGAGACTTCATGATTGTTGTTATTTTTTAGTATGATTGCGAAAAAAACTCAATAATCTCTTCTTATTTTTAGTAATATTCAACGTTAAAAATAATCATTTTCTAACGGAATATAAAATGCTCGCCATTCCTCTCTAGAGAGATTTCTGAAAACTTCTTAATTGGACCCAAAGCTAGAGCATGTACCCTAGGCCAACCTACTCCATTACCTTTTAGCATGTGAAGTTTTACTACTTTGCGTTGGTCAAATCCAAGATCGATGAATCCTCGCGTCAATTAGAGCTAGGGCCTACACGTGTTAGCTGCCATTCTTAAACAAAGCTAATAAATCATTTCTCAAAGGAAATAGCCTTACCCAAATCTATCCATTTCGTATTTCGGATTGCCCGAGCCGCTCTTCCATCAATAAGGTAAATTTCTATATTAACATATAAGCAAAGTTTCTACGAGTTTCCCGGGCGCGCAAGAGAGAAAGAGAGAGATGGTGGCGGCTTCAGACATGGTACCGGTACCAGACGAGCCTGGACGGCCGATGGCAGCGATCGATGCACGGACAGGAAAATAATTTCCACATGCAAATCGGCGCGGGCAGTCTCACGTTCCGTGCGTGACACAAATGGGGATAGGTTCTCTTTTTCGTTTTCCTGCGTGGTTAAACACCAGAAAATGCGTGTACCTTCAGTACAAACGCTTCAAGAGGGTTCAGAAGAATCCTATTTTGCTGCTCCTTAGGAGACAAGGTAAGGGACCATGCTCCTTCGGTATAAAAATTTTAGTATCATATGTTAAAATATATGAACACTAAAATCATGCATTTGTCTAATAACTTAAATTTTCAGAATAGTTAATAGTTGTCCTATAAATCTCAAATAATTGACGCTGAGTTGTTATATATTTGATCAATCTTAATCGATCAAGAATATTCAAGTACAAAAGGGATCTATAGGGAAAAGTTTGAAATTGACAAATTACACTCGAGAATGAGATGCAAGTACTATATCCAATTGGCTTTTTTTTTTTTTCTCTCTTTTTCTTCCTTTTGTAGTACTTTTAATGATATCAAGGATTGAAAACTCTTGGAAGGTGATTGATTTTTGAGGCTTTGTTTCATTGCACGTTTTTAACCGTTCACGATGCTAAAGAGCGGTTTGTATTTAATTTTGGTGAACGCGAAATGTATATGTAACATAATTCTTGGACATTTCCCTTGCATGTAAATTATATATTGCGCGTAACAAAAAAACAAATAAATAAATGTGTCCAATGAAATAGGTGGAAACCTTTCTAGAATTCCTGCGGTTAGATAAAATGAAAATGGCATTAACTGGCATCCGAGCATAGATATATATAATCATGTGATACATTTAAAACTTGCATACTCCAATAGCATCACCGATGGAAACGCGATTATTTATGGATTGAACGTGACAAACGTCTTTATTATTAAGATAGATCATGCAAAAGTCTGGAGACTTAGCTATACATTAACGAAATACAAACCATTCCGTGGCAAAGCTAAATTGAAGTTGAAACCCCCCCTAGGGACATCTATGCTTGCCTGTATAGGTAAAACTGTTGGAATAGCAAGGGCAGCCATCGTAGTGGCCGGAAGTTCCCGACGGCACGCAATGGCAGCGGTCACAGCAGATCTCACATCTCCTCTGGCACAACGCCGACTGCTGGCACCGAGCATTGCAAGCTTCTTCGCAATCTTGAAATGTACAGGAAAAACTTAGCTTAAAGTGAATGGGTACTTCGGAGTTTTAGTACTGAGGGTGATTTAAAATGCCACCGCATGTCCATACCTGTGGGTGGAGGAGGAGGTGGAGGTGGAGGCGGAGGCGGAGGCAGAGGCGGAGGTGGAGGAGCTGGCGGGTCAGCCGTTTTCAACCGAATCACCTGACAGAAGGAGAATTCGATAGAACATTAATGGAAGCTCCATAGAAGTATATTCAACGAGGACAGATCTTCAGAGATGGTTGAAAAGGTGACATTTAAAGTAAAAAAGGAGGAATATTCACGGTATGTTTTGACCATATAATCAGATTTGACTTGGCGGATTAAAAGGAGAGAGGAGCAGCAACGTTGTACAAAACCTCGACAACGCCATTAGCTTCGAGTGGAATGTGGCGTGGTTGAATTCAAGAAATGAGTCCTATCTATAGATTGAGCAAGGAAGAGAGAGAGACAGTTAAATTACTTGTTAAATTTTACCCAATAAGTGAAAAGTGTGAAAAGTGATGAGTAGGTGGATGCTGCATATGGAGATTGAGAGAGAGAGAGAGAGAGAGAATTAAATTACTTGCTAAATTTTACCCAATAAGTGAAAAGTGATGAGTAGGTGGATGCTGCATATGGAGATTCCAGAGAGAGTTAAATTACTTGTTAAATTTTACCCAATAAGTGAAAAGTGATGAGTAGGTGGATGCTGCATATGGAGATTCCCCTTGCTTAACAATTAAGCAGAAGATAAAACATAGTTGTGGTCGAAGAGATTGATGAATTAAGCCTGCTGCAGCGATGGTCCCTATCCCACCAAATCATGGGTTGGTAATTGCCCATTGGCATTGCCTTTCTTACATTGTTTAACATGTTAATTAAGTCTAATGGTGTGGTGTTTAATTACGAAAAAGGACTTGGATTGATGTTAGGTCTGCTCACTCCAAGTCTGAACTTATAAATATATTCAGTTAGACCCAGTTTCACTTAAAGGTTTTGAACAAATAAATTGTGAGTCAATTATGATATATTAACTACTTTACTTCATATAAATTCTTCATTGAATGTGCGTAATTTGTCCAGTGTGGATGGACATTTCAGCATTTGAAATTTAACTATGGATGTCATCACGTTCGGCTTTGATCTTGTCCAGCATTTGAAAATTGGCCTAACTCATCAGAGACTTATGTAACTCACGTCCATTGGATAGTTTACATTATAATAAAGACAACAGGTTTTTTTTTTTTTTTGAGCAAAATAATAAAGACAACAGGGTTTACATTATAATAAAGACAACAGGTTTTTTTTTTTTTTTGAGCAAAATAATAAAGACAACAGGTTAACAAAGAAAAAAAAAATATTACTCTGGACATTCTTCACAACGATATCTTGTAATTAAATACAAAACCATTTCCTTTTCTAAGCCAAGCAAGAGTTCATCTTATTCGATTTGAGCTCTTGAGGGACACGAAAATGGAGACCCAGCTATCTAAATGTTTATAAATATCATAAATTGTGTCAATTCTTACATGTAATTGACATATACACATACTTAAACAAATATTACTCATAATGTTCAAAGACCATCCAACTAATACCATTATACGGACCAAGAAGTATTTTGTGTCATCGAAGAATTCATGGTTCGTTCGTGAAATGATTCCTCCGATTTCTCATACGCCAATACCAATGCAAGAAAGAAGAGAATACCGATGTTTTTAATCAACATTTCTGACATTGTATCTAATAATGGGTAGACAAGTCATGGGCTCGAAATTTCAATTTGGACAAGCCTAGGCCAGGCATGGCAGTCGGTTATAAAGCCTGGTTCAATCCAGCTGTGCCTGAGCTAAGCCCGTCTCGCAAAGAATGGATACTATGAATCTCCAAAATAATTTAGAGGCTAGAGCAACATATTAAGTCTTTTTTTATTATAAGGTTCTTTACAAGATAGAGCAACGAATTAAACCACTAGAGTTTGCTCCAGTGATCACCTTTCTCGCATGAAAATGGGGAAGTGGAAAGTTTGAATCCTTACCTTCTCTGAGAGTTGGGGATAAAAACGATTTAACTTCAGATATGGATTTCAACTCCCACAGCTTATGATAAGATAAGGCAAAGTCTGAAAGTGAGAGGTAAAGTAGGAGTTTAGCAGAATTGACAAAAAAAAAAGAGCAATGAATTATGTTCGTATTTATTATTAAATATGATCCAAAAGTTAAGCTGATGTAAAGATGGACACATATATACGAAAGAGATGGCACTAACTCTAACATCATGTTAGAAAATTTAACCCAAAAGCTTAAGTTAATAGATGAAACGAGATCACATGTATATAACATTTAGAACTCGTTATCAAGCGATGCAAAACAATATTCTAACAATATCAAATATGTGATTAGATCTATCTTTGTAATGATCTCATATGAATGTTTTTTCATAACGATAAAAAGGGAATCATTACCTTCTTCGTGTCTAAATGCAAAAGAAATAATAGAGAAAAAATATGGGCTTGAAATGAAAATGATTTCTTGAAAGATGATCCATAGTAGACCTTGTCCTTAATAAAGGCCTAAAATGAGGCCGACCTCTCAAAAGAGGGTCAACAGTAGACCTTTTCAAATAAAGGCTTGAGGTGATCAACTTAGTCTTAAGTGAGGGTTTAAAGTGGATTACAAATTCCTCCAACAAATGGTCATATCCAAAGCCATCAGGTTCTATAATAGATGCACACACTTATTGAGTTTAAAAGGCTTGAATTCAGCTTGGAACATGCTTGAGACAAATTCCGCCACTTCAAACCTTATTTGAGCTAAAATCACATCTTCAAATATCTATTCAAGACAAAGTTAATCACTTCATATTCTTATTTTAAATAATGTCCACTCTATATTCTCTTTTAAGAAACTGGCTCCACTCTAATTCTTATTTTGGATGAAGTTCACTTTGAGCTATCTTTTGAAAAATTGTCCTGACTTTAGGTGCTTATGTGAAATTTTTCATGAATGATGGGTTAAACATTGAAAGGACTTTATGCACTCGTTTTCTCTTCACTATTAATCCCATGCAAAAGACTCAACCCTAACAAAGAGATAGAGAACACGTGATGACAAAATCCAGATCCACCGAGATTTTCATTTTCCACCGGGAAAAGAAAAGGCCATCGACCCTTTTCGTCAATCAATTCGATCTAAAGACCACACTTCATTAATTTTCCAAAGTACAGAAATCTTCAACTTAGGACTTAAATAGCAGACTCTACTGATCAAACCCAATACGATACTTCTTGAATTGTGGCGACATCATCTTTTGTTGTCTCAGCTAAGCTAATAGAGGTCGTTGATCGCCACCATCTTCGCCGTCGCACCGCAGGCCAAGGCCTCGCTCGGTATCTTCACCTTCCACAGCGCGTTTACTCCCTCCGCGAACACCACCCCAATGCCCATGTGCAGATGCGGCTCGATGTGGCAGTGGAAAGCCCACACCCCCGGGTTGTCCGCCACGAACCTCAGCGCGCTCCAAGCGTACGGGAATATCTCCGCCGTGTTCCTCAGCGGCGGGTTCTCCAGATTCAGCCTCTTGTCGCCATCCTCCGCCGTGAACTTCCCCTTGCCATAGCCCAGCACCCAGAAGTCATGCCCGTACAGGTGCCACGGGTGGATCTCGCTCTTGTTCACCGACAGCATGTTTGCGTTCTGGAGGATGATATCGACCGTGGTGTTGAGCCCAAGCACGTAGACTCCGCTCCCGACGGTGGTGCTGGGGTTCAGTGGTGGGTTCATCACGTCGTAGTCAGCTGGGAAGCTCTCTGGCGGGCCGGTCTGGTCGAAGGCACTGAGGACGTTGTACTTGATCGTGCCAAGGTACGGTGTTGGTGGCAGCGCGAGGGAGATGTTGTTGATCGACCACTTAGTCTGGCCATTGAAGATGTTCTGCGTAAGGCCTTGCTGTGGTTGTAGTCATTCCAAAGAGGGGTGGCCGGGGGCAGCGAGGTGGGGAGCTTCGAGGCGGAGTTGGGGAGGTAGTTGAGGACGGTGAGGGCCTGGGGTGTGTAGGGTTCTCTTCCTCTGACGCCAACGGCGATCCAGTAATTTTGGCGGGGGTCCTGGTCGGAGGTTATCAGGACGGAGTAGCTCTCGCCAGAGTAAATGTCGAGGTCGTTGACGTTGAAAGGCTGGACGTAGTTGCCGTCGGCTTCCACCACCACCATCTTGTAACCCTGTCAAGGACAAAGGAGGATGATTCTCTTTCTGAACGTCCAAATGAAACTTCCATTTTTGGCATTTCTGTCAAGAGAAAAGAGAATCCATTGGTGGTGCTGGCGAGCCTGAGCCTGTAAGTCTTGTTCGGGAGGACATGGAGAACGTAAGGAGCACAGTGCTCGCCCCCTCCCAATGTGCACTGAGCTGCGGAAGTGTAGTTGATGTAGCTTGCGGCCAAAGAGCAGTTGTACTGCCCTCTTCCATTAATTAGCAGAGATTGAAACCCCCAACCCCCAGCAACAAAACGAAACAAAAATTCCAAGACCCGCCATTGTTAGTTTAAGTAAGTTGGATAGCAAAAGGGGGGAAAAAAGAAGCACCGAGATTGGAGCTTTGACCCAACTTTGTCCATTAAAGCTGCAAATGTGATCATATTCGTGGCTTGATCTCAACAGTTAATAGACTGGAGACAAATTCGCCAATGTATGTTTGTTCATGTGAATTTGACATTACCTGCGACCGATGTCACTAAAGAGGTACGATCTCGCGCTAAATAAACCGAGGGCATTATGGTCATGGACATAGAGGGGACCTATGGGATGGGGTGCTAGTAGTCTTTTACATTATGTGAGATACTTCAGAAAAGTAGTTACAATTTTGGTGGCGCCCGCTTATACTTGAAATTCCAAAGATAAGCTGTCGTAACTCACAAAAACAATGATATACCCTCTTTTGTTCTCAGACGAATCAATCATAAGGCAATATGCGAAGGGGTCATATTTTTCTGCAAACTTGGTTAGAGGAAACTATCTGAGAACTTCAATCCGCCTAGCGGCAGGCAAGCATCGTGCTGATCATTTCCAATTATGTACATCGTCCACATGTATGCTTGGTTAAATTTACATATGGATGATATCCATAACTTATGACCCAATAATTAGAATTATAGTTGGCGGGATTTTTTGAGGGATAGATATATCTATCATGGAAATGGTCCAATTATGTCTCTCTAACAAAAGGGAAAAATGCCCAAAAAGTAATAAACCTATCTTACTTTTATCAATTCAATCCTAAACATTTTAATTTTACTAATTCATTCATAAACCGACAAAATCTAGGCATTCACAACACAACAGAGGACCTTCAAAAATAAGAATGGTCATACTCTCAATTTCTACATTGAATCAATTTAAGGACTATTTGTGTCGTGTGCGAGAATATCTCTCTGCTCACATATTAGAAGAATTCTCTGAGGTGTATCCTTAAAGAACGCAAGTTGTGGGGCAACGATTTCGAAATTAAGTACTTTATTCCACAATAGTTGGCAATCGCACATCATCGAGACAATATGCACTAGACGTGGAAAACATCTTTCTTTTATTGCTATTATTATCTGAATGGATGTTGCCAAAACAAATATGACCACGGAGATCTAAGAAGAAAAGAACAAATAAGTCGGTGTATTTTTGAGAAATATGAGAATCCAAATCAGATCTCCGAGGGGGAAAATGGAAGTCTTCAAACCTTTTGCCCATTTATGATGTTAAGAAATCTAACCTTTTGATGGAGAGTGACCACACACACACACACACATATATATAACATTTAAAACAAATCACATTATGGTATTTGACTAAAATTGTGAACACACAAGCAAAAGGGACAACAATCATGTTAAAGAGCCCAACTCAAAAGAATAAATTAATAGATGGAGGGGAGAACACATATGTATAAAAAGCATATAAACCCTATTGTCAAGTGACGTGGGATATTTTAACATGCACTTGGTTCTTTAAATCATATTACTATACTATAATTGAGTAATGCTTTATATATACTGAGATCATCTAATGATGAAATTGATGCAGTAGATACCTTATTTTTATATAAACGTTCGCTTAAATCCAGTTACATCATTATCTAGTATAACAATTTTGTAGGTCAGTGTTAATGTACCTAGCGTTATCATTATGAATTTTATACTTTCAGGGATACGTGAGGTTCACCGATCCAACGGAGGGAACGGAAGAGAGGCCAAGCTCCTGCTCGTGCACACTCTTGTGCCACCAATCACTGAGCAAGAGGTTGAACTCGCCGTCGTAGCGAAAGGGCTCTTTCACTCCATCTCCCGCCCGCACAATCAGCATCCCATATAGCCCCGCCGACCGACCTCTGCATCCCGTAATACGCCCGTGGTAAAAGTACGTCCCCGCCTGCAAGTCACCGCCACAACAGCTCCTCAAATTTTAAAAAAATTACTTGTCATTTAACCTAGACTACAGCGAGTCAAATAATATTCCGGTCCGATTATTCCCAGCTGTTTCTCGGTATATTTAGGGTTAAGAAATTCGCTAGAAATGACTTTGTCAATACACAAGTAGCCTTCGCTCGGCATTCTGATAGTGACTGTGATCCTTACGACAGAGTAAACCTTGTATTAATCTTAGCTTGGGATGAATTAATCACAAATACATCTGTTTGAGATTTTTCATAATATTAATTTTTTTTTCCTAATTGAATGATTTTCTTAGTTAAGAAGACAAGTAAGCACATATCTCGGTCCTGTTGAGTACTCCCAAGGAGATGACTTTATTACTGACGTCAAAAAAATATTACATAAATTCGTTCTATAGACAGTTTATCCAGTACAGTACAAAAGAGCCGGTCAACATAAGCAAAATGCATTTTTACGTTATCTTAGCATGATGCATGATGTTATGGGGTAAAACGGTTCGCATTGCTACTATTAGTAAATGGATTTTCATCGTGTACACTAAGATCAAACTGGAGTTGCAAAGTCATGGAAAATTATACACATACTGAGATTCTACCCATTAGACAAATAATATATTAATCTTATGCATCAAGTTTCGACCCATAATTTCTCTTTATTAGTCTTGAATGGGAACGCAAACAATTGACCATATTGCCAAGCCAACCCACTTTTTGTCTTTTTAAATAAGTTTTGCTACCATAGCAGTTTTTAAATTACTATGAGAGTAACAACATTCTATGAGCTATAAGTTCTTAAAAAAGTGGACCACATAATAAATTTTAATTATTATTTTTTTTTGTTGCCCAAAAAGGCTGTTAATATCATAGTAAGTTAAAAATAATCACATAAGAATTTCCCTTTTGAAATCATTAACGCATCAAGAGACAAACTAAGAGTTATCATGCCGTACCTTTCTTCCCATCAAACCATACAAAATTGACAAATTTCTTGTACTGGACATTTTTTTTATCAAAATCAAGTTAAAGCATCATGGACGAAGGACGTGAGGAAGCTACTGTAAATAATCTTTGAATTTTGATTCAATATGTAATGTTATTTTTAGAATTTTAATTTATTTCATGTAGTTCGTAAACTATTAGTAAATATTCAATCTAGTTTATATATATGTTCAATATCGTCATTTCATGAATTCCAGTTAATAGAGTCTACTAATGTGGCTTTCAATATTATAAGTTTAATCGGAATATTACGCATGGCTTCCAATATGATAAGTTTTGCCCCGTGCACATGAGAAGTTCAGTCAAGCTTGGCCATCTGTAAGAGGGTCCCAGGTAGCGAGTCTGCAGGCTACCCTCCTATTGACCTTTATCTACCTCACTTTTATTAGGAAACTCATTATATTGTTTACGTCAGTCACAGAGCGTCAATATTGGGAATAGAGAGAGACAATGACCATCCAGTCTTGGTCGATTACTCTGAGATTATAGCCAGACCTGTTCTTGAGCAGAAAAATGCATAATTAAGTGGCGACATTAGCCAAGGTCCTACAACTACTGGGACTTGCCTAGGCCGGCTCAAAGACGTCTTCCGCTCTTGTGACTCAAATCGAGCTTGAGTGGGTTGGGACACTAGGCCTATAATCAGGTCTAAAAGGGAGTGAAGTATATATGTCATCGATATTCGATAGAGTTTGATTCGTGGGAGCGATCCGGTTCAATAACCGAATATCACTACCCAAAGAGCTCGCTTGCGATCACACGTGCATGCACGTGGGTGAGAGACATGACTTTGGCAAAGGAGGCTTACGAACTAGTGCAACTTTTTCTTTTTACCTAACTTGGGATTTGCGGTACATTCAAGAAAATAGTCGAACCCTATCTTAACCATTACCCTATCATCTCTTCCATTCTTTGTCCATATTACCAAATTAATTAGATCACAAAACACACTTCAGTAGTCTCCTCGACTTCCCAAAAGTTATCCTGTCCACAAAAAGAGAGAGGATCCCATCATCCCTCACATCAATCGAACACCTCTTCTTCCTCTAGAAAGAGCTATCCCTTCAGTAGTATATTTATCGTGTTCACATCAATTTCCTCGTTCCATCCCAAAAGCCATGGAAAAGAGTTTCTTTCACTTCACATTTTCACAAACATGAAAGAGGAAAGAAGTAGTTCAAGCAAAATTCACTACGCTAACCAAGTTATCAAAGATCTGTCTACAAAAAATCTGAAACAAAACTAGCTACTTTTCACGAAATACTTACCCCTCATCTCAATGGTTCTATATATCTTGCAAACAAGTTGCTGCTACAAAGGAGCTTGGCCTGCCATTTAATTGGAACTGTTCGACTTCATTGGTATGCAAATTGTACCAACCGAGAATCTTAGTCTCATTGCCCACTTCCACCAAAACTCGACGACCATCCCATGAGTAAGCCAATGGCCGAATAGGTCGGAAACTCCACCAATGATCACGTAGCGAGAACAACAGATCCCATGGTCGGTTCAATCCATATTCTCTCATAATCCACACAACGACAACCCCGGGCTCACCATAAATGGTAAGGCAAAGATGCTCTCCCAGGATAGCCAAATCCATACGAAGCCTATTGTCTACAACATTAGGCAAATCCACCTCCACAAAACTCTCAGTATGAATATCAAAAGCCACCAACACTTTTGCTGAATTTTGCACCCACTCGCGCCTCATTAGCCAGTGTAGACGGCCATGTAGGTAAACCCCCATTCTGCCCGACTCAATCATAAAGTATGGCATCCCTTGGAGTCGCCTCCACACGTTAGCTTCTGATTTGTAAATGCTAACTTCAGATACAATTGGCCTTCGCAAGGTCTGAACCACCCTCAACAACACGAACTCATCATTCCATTCGTCATACCCAAATCCATAAACAGAGAGACCCAATCTATCGGGTGCCTCAGCATTTGGCAAGAGCATACAATCCCCAGCGACCGGCTTCCATATAGCAACCTCATGGTTGGCCACATTAGCAATGCAAAAGAGGTAATGGCAATACCCTAGCAACCTAACATATCTCCATTGGCGAGGGTACCGTCTCTCCCCCTCGAGCATCAAGGAACCCTCATTGGTACAATAGAGGCTTAGGCAATCCTCGCGGAAGAGGCCGAGGGTCCACGCCATGAAGAGACGACTGTCTATAAAGGGATGGCACCGTTTGGATACGCACCTGCACCGGAGCAGCGACTTCACCGGCGATCAAGTCTAGTATCTCGATGATCGATGGGCTCTCCACTTCCTAGGCTACTTCGAAAGCCTCAACTCCTCACAGCTCAATTTTGGCAAATCGATTTACTTGATCTGTAAGGAAAAAGGGTCGATTTGAGAGAATCATGGGAAGGGGGAAAAGGGGGAAAGAGGAGTACCAGTGTGAGTTGATTTTTTTAGGAAACTATCCTACTTATACACAATTTGATTTTTTATTTTTATTTTTTGGTATTTTCCAAAACAAGCAATTTTCAAATATAAGCATTATATCCAATCATTTCAAGATATTCATAAAATAAATTGTTAAAATAATTGAAAAAACAATCCATTGTCTCATGAATTAAATAAATAATTATTCTAACCCTAAACCACACAACAATCAAGAAAAATCAAACTAATTAAAAATTGATTTGAAGTTTCACGGATCAAATTAATAATTATAATGATTTTAAAGTCAAAATATCATCAAAATCAACATAATTAAAAAATGATCTAAAATCTTATGGGTCAAATTAATAATTAAAGTGATTTTTTTGCCAATAATATCCTATTGGATAATGGCTAAAGCCTCAATGAAATCACTATTAATATCAAATATTTCAATTTAGGCAATAATATCAAGATGAAATTTAGTTCAAGAAAATTATCATGTTTGGATCTTTTATTTCCAAAAGAGGACCGGCGCAAAGAATTCACAATCGGTGGCTGTCGCAACCTAACAACCTAACCTCGGGTGAACCACCTAGGGTATGGTTAATGGCTTAGCTCGGGCTCTCCCAAACCTATATCATTCAAGTATTTAGCATGCAAAAAATTATTAACTAGGATTCACCACTAATCAGTTTATAATAGGTCGATTAACTAGAGACTTTTGGTACGAAGATTTGATTAAACTAGATTTCTCTAATACCTTTTCAGTACTATTATTTTTATGTTCAAAAATATCTTTGCAGGCAGTTTGGATTGGTTTTAACCTAAATCACTATCATGCAATGGGGGTGATCACACGAATGCTAAACCATGATTAAACACTCAATGAATCAAATAAATTGCACCGAAAGAATTAAACACACAAAGCAAGCAACTAGTTCTTTTTCTTTTTCTTTTGGTTTTCTCTTATCTTGAAATTAGAACTTTACTATATGACGTGCACTTTAACTAAATGACATAACTCTATTGACAAGCAATTTTTAATTAAATGAACCTAACATGCAAACTATCCGACATGCACCTAATATTTTTTTTTTATTAAAATTCGTAATAAAAGAAAACTAAATTAAACAATCTAAAATGAATTATTTTCTAATCTATTTTAGGGATTAATTTGATCTAAACCTTATCCTATCCTAGAAAAACTATTTTAAAGATGCAATATTATCTAAACATGCATGCATTATTTAGGACCCTATCTATGAAAGAAAACTCTATCTATAATCTATTCTAATCTATTCTAGAATTATCTAAAGATGCAATCCTATTCAAACTAGGCAATGTTATCGAGAAATCCTATATATTCTAACATGCAATCTAATCTAAAAACATGCGATTTAGGAAATTTTCCTATCTATTGCACAATTTGATTCTCAAGTAATTTTCAAATAAGCATTATATCTAAACCACTCAGGATATTCATCAAATAAATTATTAAAATAATTGAAAAATAAATCCATTGTCTCACAGATTAAATTAACAATTATTCTAATCCTAAACAGATAGCTCAAAATAATTTAAAAAAAATGTCTGAAATCTTACGAATCAAATTAATAATTTTAATAATTTAAAAATTAAAATATCATCAATGAGCCAAAAAAATCAATATAATTTTTATAGTTATTTTTTAGCAATAATATCCTATCGGATAATGCCTAAAATATTCAAGGAATCAACATTGGTACCAAATATATCCTGATTTAGACAATAATATCGAAACGAAATTTGATTTAAGAAAATTACCTTGACTGGATTTTACTTCCAAAACGGGACCGGCGCCACGGATTCGCGAACGACGATTTGCGTTGGGGTCGGCTCAGTGGCAGCGGGCTCGCGACCAAAGATCCTGCAAGAAAGCTTGTGGAACCGACTCGGTTCGGACACGAGTGGGAATAGCGGGCGGTAGGAACGCAACAGCAGCTCCCGGTCAAACTCGTCGCGGCTTTGTGGAGGCGGCTCAGGCGCAGCAACTCAGGAGGGAGAGCTGGTGGACTCGGAGGGACAGCGAGCAGGCCGGTGTCGAGTCAGCGAGGGTGCTCGGCGCGGCTCATCCTGGGCCCGGGAGTGGCGATGGGTCGTCGGCGTCGGGTCGTGGCAGGAGGACTAGCAGCAGGTCGGACGGAGGGGCGGCAGCAGTGGCGCTCGCGGCTTCGAGCTGGGCAACGGCAGCAGCAGTGGCGCGGAGCTGCGGCGTCGGTGATGCTCGGGGTTGCAGCGGAGGTGCGGCGACGGGCGGGCAGAGGCGCGGCGACGAGCGGGCGTCGGTGATGCTCGGAGTTGCAGCAGCGGCGGCGGCGTTCGGAAGCGCGGCGACGGGCGTGGCTGGGTAACAGAAGCAGCGGTGGCGGGTGGAGGCGCGGCGACCGGCGGCGGAGGCGCGGCGACAGGCGGGCAGTGGCGCGGCGACGAGCAGACGGAGGCGCTGGTTGCTGCGTGGTGGAGATGCAGGTGCTCGGATCCCCCTTGGAAGAAGACACTCTCTCTCTCTTTTTTTTTAAATTTTTTTTTTCCTGTCTCTTACGTCCTTTCTCTCTAGCTCTGTGTACTTCTGATAACTATGAATGGACGAGAGAGAGAGGTTCTTCTTTTTCTCTGTTTCTCACGCTTGCCCCTTTTATATGCATCGAAATAGAGCCCCTGTATGGAATGGATGAAACAAAATTTCCTTCTTCTTTTCGATTGTATCTCGCATGGCCAAGGCGCAATCTCCACGATTTTATTTTATTTTCTTTCCTCTGTTCATGCTTATCGACAATTGCAAAATCTGATTATTGCTCAAATATTAATACCAAATATATACCTATCTAGAATATTCCCTCGAAATCTTTCAATTTTCTACAAAATATATTTTTTGGTGTGTATACCGCTTGAATATATGAAAGATTTACTGAATATATCAAATCGTCATTCCTTATTATTATTATTATTATTTAGGGCTTGAAAATTAATCCCTAATTTTTCTATGTTTGAGTCACCAAAATTTAGATGTCAACGGCGAACGATAATGAGACGGTTTGCGGTGTGACTAAAAGTCCACAGAGCTGGAGCTTGCAACTAATGGTCTCCATGGAACAGTACGTGTCTTTATTTATTTATTTAAAAAAAAAAAAAAACAAAAGCTCAATCTCCTTTCCTACACGAGAAAGTATTCGAAAGAATGGCCGAAGAATCACGCTGTTGCTTGTGGCGACAGGGATGGGCCAAGTGCAACTCGACTGGTCGTTCAACAAGGGTGTCGACAGTGGCCAGCTTTGTTGTCGACGCAAATCAGCAATTGTGGGCCAGCGGCTCAGCAGGGATGGCGTGGCGTCGGGGCAACAGCACAGATCAGCTCGATGCAAGGATCGCACTGGGGCAGCAGGTCACGATTAGGCACGACTCTCGGCGGGAGTCCGACTCGGATCGGCAAATAGCAGCTCGTCACGGACGAGACTCGGTGTGGGTCGCAACGATGATCAGAGCGGTAAGCTCGATCGTCGTCGGCTCAGGCGGTGGATCACGAACAACAGCGACTCGGGCGGCGCTCGGGCTGGTCATGACGTCGGGATGGGTTCCGACGAGCGGTGGCAGCGGTGATGCAGGCGCCGGCTTGGACGAGTAGAAGTGGCAGCATTCGGGGGAAAGCAGCGACGTCAGGAGGGGCTCACCGAGGTAATAGGAAATAGTGGCGTCGGGGGCGGTGCTACTCGGTCAAAGATGACCGAAGAGAAGACTTCATTGGTATGTAAATCGATTGCGCCTTAAATTGATTGAGGACACGCATTATTAAAGCAAGTCTCTCGACACTTCTTGACATTATACGATGCCGGAGAGATGGAAAAAAAGGGGATTTGCAAAATGATGGGACGGCAAAATTCTTTGTCGTGTCTTGGAGCTTTTTGTGTCTACCGAAAGTTTTCGTGATCAATTCAATTGCACTTTAAATTTTGATTAAATAGATCTTTAAAGCCAGTCTCTCAAGACTTCTTAACATTAAACAATGTTCGAGAGATGAATTCGTGAAATGATGTGGTAGGAAATTCTTGTCACGTGTTGAAATGATTTGTGTATACCAAACAAACACGTGATCAAAAAGGGACATTAGAAATCAAACATGCGAGAGTTCAAACTTTCAAATTAGAAAATCAAGAAACCCTTATCATACAAATGTACTTCTTTTTTACAATACTACCATATTTCTTTACATTTATACTTCTATGTGGCAAGCGACGTACACACATGATTATATGATGGACAGAAGCTTGGGAATTTTTTATTCTAAATGATGAATATATATATTGTTGTTTGTCCCAACTTCTTAGAGCACCTTGTTAGTTTTATAGGCAAATCTGGTATCATAGAGCTTTAATCAAGAGATTGACCGCACTCCCAAATAACAAGTTAAAGCATTTGGATCTGTGAACCGGATTAGCCCACAGATAACAAGTTGTGTCCCAACTTCTCTCGCTACATTTCTCGCTCTCCACCCCAGAGAAGGAGAAAATATTAAGTAGAGCTCTGAGGCTGAGGTGTCAAAAAGCTAGTCCATTCGCCTTGCGACGCATATCATACACGGGCCCTCCTATCGGTTATGGTTCCTCCTTCCCTCAATATCTCACCTCTCTCTTCCGAGAAAATATTAAGTAAAGCTCTGAGGCCAGTGTGTCAAAATCCAATTCCATTCACTAGGCGACACATGTTGCTCGAGCCAATTGTGCTAGAACCCCTCTCCTCCTTCACTGTCTTGCCTCTCTTTTCCCTCTCTTCTTTTTTCTTTTTCCTTCTTCTTCCCTTTGACTTTGACGGGGACGACAACGAATGTTCGTCCCCTTCCACCACCACCACCTCACCGTCGTCTTTATCCACCACCTTGTCGCCATTTCATTCCTTCATCGTTGAGGTCAAGCTTGGTCAGCAAACTTGGGCCTCAAATTTTGGATTTAAGGTCAATCAAGCCCCAGATTTGTGATCTAGAGCTCAGCTCGACCTCAAATCTGAGTTGATTCGAGGTCGACTAGGGTTGGCTTAGGCAACAAACGAGGCAAAGGTCACGGCATGGTTCATCAACGCAGCGTAGGGCCTCAACCTCCTGGCCAATGTAGGCGTGGAAGTAGAGGGCGCAGGTGAAGTTGGATAGGAAGCAGAGGCGTTGGAGGTTGGAGAAGGAGCGGATGAAGATGGAGGCAGAGATGGAGGCGACGTGCCGGAGGTGGCGGCGAGTCTAAGGTGGGGCTTGAGGTTGAGGTCAGAGAAGGGAAAATGGGCAGGTGGAAGACAAGAGAGAAAGAGGAAGACCATGAAGAGAGGGAAGAGAGGAGAAGCATGAAGAAATCCGATGTTTCAGCCACATCGGACGGATGAAAAGTCTCAATCCCCACATGCACGAACGTTCTCAGTAAACACGATGCTGTCGGACCTTGCTTTTTCTCGCTTCCGCCTTTTGTCTTCGCTTCGCAACTTGTCCAACTCGCACGGCTTGCAGTTTCACACCACGCTACGCTGGATTTTGGAGGACCGAATCTGGTGTGGCCATGCTTAGCTTGATTTAGGCGATTATAATTGGATCTCTCAATTGCCCGATCGAACGGTGTCGATTGACGATCCCTAGATGCATCGCCACGTGGATCGTAATCAAGTAGTCCTAGTGCTTCGTTTAGCTCTCATGGAGTTTGTAGGACTAAATATGAGCTAGAATTATTATGGACAACGGACATAAATCAATCACAGGAGCACAAGATAACAAGTTCAATTTACATTGTGGCCAATTATCTGAATAATTCATGTTGTGTTGTTTAATAGCAACATACTTTGTGATCGTGAAGAAAGATTTCCAAATTACTATTATCTTGGTGAGCCGTTATAAGATAATATGGAATAGTTATAACTCAAATTAAACATTTTCCAATGGATACTCAAAAAGGTTGCTAATTTTGGTGGTCCCTCTCCTCCTTTCCACCTTATGGAAAAGCAAACATAATCAATTGCAACAAAAATACAATAATTGCACTGTGATGGCTGTATAGTGTAAAACACAACAGAATTTGATTTGACATAGCAAATTTAGGTAATAATGACTGACTTCAAAATCATGCTGGAGCGATTTTGTGCTCGACTTCATAATTGGATCCAACACTAGAGCACACCTTTGGACCAAGCTACTCCATAAGGTTTTGTTGACATGTAAGCTTTTACTATTTAAGAAAAATGGAAACCACCGAACATGTCAGACAAGTGAGAAAGGCTAAAATTATAAAATTACAGAGGCAGACCCATAATCCATTAATGTTAATAATCATTACTCTGAAAGTTTATTTATGGATTGGACGTTACATAAGTCCTTATTACTAAGATACATTAGGCAAGTTCCACAAACTCGGCAATGTGTTAACAAAATACGAACATTTTTCGCAAGTGAAGCTAAGTAGAAAATGAAACCCTTCTAGGGGCATTTGTGCCTGCCTCCATGGGTAGTCATGTTGGCATAGCAAGGGCAGGCGTCGTAGTTGCCGGAAGTTCCAGGCGGCACGCAGTCGCAGCGAACGCAGCAAGTCCCGCATGCCCTCTTGCACAGGTGTGGCCGCGACGACAGCCGGCACCGAGCATCGCAAGCTCCATCGCAATCTTGAAATGTGTGTGAGAAACTAAGCTTAAAATGAACATGTACTACGGAATTCTAGTTTCAAGGCCGATTTAAAATGTGATTGTGTTCATACCTATATTTAGAGGCAGAGGAGCTGGTTCCTCAGCTGTGTTCAACTGAATCACCTAACACAAAGAGAATTTGATTAGGGCATTAACGGAAGCTCGATAGAAGTACATTCAATGAGAACAGATCTTCAAAGATGGTTGAAAAGTAGCAATCAAAGCCAAAAAAAAAGAAAGATGATTTACAGTATGTTTTACCATATAATCAGATTCAGCTTGCTGGATCAAAAGAAGAGAGAAGAGCAGCAACGTTGTACAGAGCCTCGACAATGCCATTAGCTTCGAGTGGAATGTGGCGTGGTTGGAATTCGAGAAACGAGTTCTATTTATAGATTGAACACAGAAGAAAAGAGGGAGAGAGTTAGATTACTTCTTAAATTTTACCCAATACGTGGAAAGTGGAAAGTGGAAAGTGGAAAGAAATGAGTAGGTGGATGCTGCGTATGGAGATTCCTTATGCTTAACATTTAAGCAGAAGATAGACATATTTGTACTCGAAGAGACAGAAGAATCAATCCTGATGCTCACTATTCATCGAATCGTGGGTTGGTAACTGGCATCCCCTTTTCTTACGTTGTTCATAATTAAGGTCCAATCTGTAAAATGAAGTCAGTGGTGAGATAGGTGCAATATCACAGAATCATTTGAGCAAAGGGATGGGTAGTTTGGACTGCTTGAGGAGGAGGATTGGACCGGATATTAACTAATGCTTCCTTGCTAATGTTGTTTCCTTTGTCCCCCAAGTTCCCAAGCTCATAATCCATCTATAATCTATTAACATGGCAGGAATATCATTTTAAGCCTTCTCGGCGTAGGACAATTTTTACTTGTTCAAATTAATTACTGTAAGCAAAATTCTATCATTTGGGAAGCAAATAAGAATGTTTATAATACGTGATACATGATATAAATGACAATGGTGGATACTTTATCCAGATACAGTAAGTGCTTCTTTTGATGCCTCAATAAACCATTAATTTATAAAAATGATATGATCCTTAATGATTAAAACTTGTCAAATCAAACAACCTTAACTATTTCTGTCTTTTAGTGAATTCGGGCTTACATACATGGTTAAGACATTATATGTGACTGGGTTTAGTTCCTCACCTGGCCACTTGAGTTTTGGGAAGCATTTGCAATAGACCAAGTGGAAAAATTGTTTTCATATTTCAGCAATTGCCTGCAGGACAGGTCAAACTTGATCAATTCAAGTAAAATCCATGCCTCAAACTTTAATTTTTACAGATCGAACCATCAATTATCGATTAGGATAATTTATTTATTGAATCTAGAATATATTAAAAATGAATATGAACCATTAATTTAGATGGGACTCACATTGGACCGATGAAAAAATAACAAGTGCAGTAGAAAGAAAGATAAACGGAAACTTTATTCATGATAGATACGACAGATAAATTGCTAAACACATTGTGAATTTGCATTTGCAAACCACTTCTTGACCAGCTCCATGATATTAGTACGACAACAGCGTCCCTTAAATTAGCAGCAACAAGCTTGAGCGATCGATGTCCGACCATTGGAAAGAAAACCAAGCCCATCGAGCATCTCATGGGCACTTGTGCTTGTTGTCGCGGGTGGTCATGTTGGCATAGCACGGACAGACGTCGAGGTTGCTGGAGGTGCCCGGAGGGACGCAGTTGCAACGGGCACAGCATGTCCCGCAAGCCCTCTGGCAAAGGCGAGGCCTCGATGACAGCTGACACCTGGCGACACACGCTCCGCCGCAGCCTGCACAACGAAGATGAAGACCTCATGTCATTATACCATTATTTTTGAAAAATTTACTAGCGAAAAGAGAAATGACTCCCTATAAATAGTTTTGTACCCATTTTCGGAAGCTTCGAGTTGTCTCCTGCATTTCCAACTCCCTGCATCAGTCAAGGACACAAAAGGGTCGTTTTGGTTAAATAGAATGGACATGAGGTAGTGTGATAAAGAAGAAGAAAATCAAATGAGCAGTATATACGAATAATCGAAAGCAAAACGAGTTGGTACCATCTGGTCAGCTTCGGCGAGTTGAAGAAGAAGAACTGAGATTAAAAGGGAAGCAATTAAAAGCTTGTGGATGGCCATGGTCGAGACTTTTTCGGAGTTAGAATTGAATACCAATGATGCAGTCCTAATGACTTTGGTCGGATGATTGATACAATGAAGAGGGAGGGCAGAGGGCGGGCTATATATAGGCTTATCCTAAGCAAGCAAAGTTCGTCTCGCTGACCCCTCATTAAGATGGGCATCTAGGGTTGGTAGCAAGTAGCCCGAGTGAATTATTTGCGGCGGACTGGACTTTCGAAGAAGCGCGTAAGGTGGTCAACCCTCATCAGCGCAGCTCCATGCATGCGTGGGCTGTTGGGCTTTCTCTACTGTGTTTTTTAAGTCCTCAGCTGATAAAATGGCGACATCATGTTCGAAGTTGAGATTTGGTTTGGCACGTAAAAGGTGCATGGGTTTTGTTCTTTCGATCGATATTGGGCAAAGGAAAAAGCATCGGGGCTCTGAGTCTCAGATCGAACCTGCGGCAGATGAGAGCTGAGAGCATCATCATCTGCCAGCTGGTACACTCGGCATGCACAGCTGTTCCTCTTTTCGTTTCCAGCAAACGCCAAACCAGAAAGCTCACGAAACCCACCAGTGTATCATATCGGATCGAGCTTAGTGGTTGAATAGATCGAGGTTCAATGTGAATGCGACAGGTTTCTTGTATTTGACTCAAAATAATCCTTTACTACCCCAGCCATCATCACCTTGGAAGTAGGAGAATCTTGCATCCCTGGCTGGATAAACTAATCAAACCAAAACAACTTCATCCAAAACGAACTTCTTCTTCTTTTTTTATCGAACAATTTATTTGCGTTGAGTAGTCCAAATATTGAAAATTTTCTCGATGAATGCTCCTTCTCCCACGCCTCCATCTCTGCCTCCATCTTTCGCTCCCTCCTCCTCTGATCTCCAGCACTTCCACCTCCTGTCCAACTCATACCACGTTGGCCAGAAGGTTGAGACCCTACGCTGCATCAACGCGCCTCGTTCATTGCCTAAGCCGACTTTAGTCAACCTACTCAGATTTGAGATCGAGTTGAGCTCCAGATACAAATCTAGGGCATGCTCGACCTTTGATCCGAAATATGAGGCCCAAGTTCGCCAGCTGAACTTGAGCTCAACGGCGGAGGACTAAAAACGGCAGCAAGGTGGTGGACTAAGACAGCGGTGAGGTGGTGGTCATGGAAGGGGACAAATGTCTGTTGTCATCCCCATCGGAGTGAAAGGGAAGAAGAAGACAAAAAAGGAGAAAATAAGAGAAGGAAGAGAGGTAAGAGAGAGACGAGACGGTGAAGGGGAAAACAGGTCTAAACACGGTGGGCCCGAGCGACACATGTTGCCTGATGAATGGACTGGGATTTTAACATGCTGATCTCAGAGCTCTACCTAATATTTTCTCGGGAAAATATTGGGTGGTCCGGGATCACCACGTCAGCGTGGTCCCGGACCACTCATATGGCGCCACATATGAGGGGAGGGGACAAAAGAGAGAAAGAGGAGAGAGAGCGTCAGAGAAGTGGGCCCCGGTTTTCGTCCTTTGTCTGCGCTCCCCATACACGTGGCGCCGTGTGAGTGGTCCGGGACCACGCTGACGTGGCGGTCCCGGACCACCCAATATTTTTCCATATTTTCTCCTCTATCCTCACGCACGAGCATCCTCAGTGAACAACACCGTCGGACCTTGCTTTTTTCTGCTTCGCCTTTTGTCTTTGCTGCGCAACTTGTCTAGCTCGCACTCCATCCAGTTTCACACCACGCTACGCTGGATTTTGGAGGTCCAGATCTGGTGTGGGCATGCTTAGCTTGAGTTAGGCCATTATAACCAGATGCCTTGGTAGCCCCATCGGACGGTGTCGATTGACGATCCCTAGATTCTTCGCTACGTGGATCGTGCTCAAGTAGTCGTAGCACTTCGTTTAGCTCTCATGAAGTTTGTAGGACAAAATATGAGTTAGAAGTTAGAATTATTATGGAGCGACAGACATAAATCAATCATAAGAGCACAAGATCACAAGGTAAATTTACATTGCGACTAATCATCTGAATAGTTTGTGCTGTGTTGTTTAACAGCAATATACTTCATGATCACAAAGAACGACTTCCAAACTACCAATATCTTGATGAGCGTCTGTAAGATGGGGTGGTTATAATTCAAATCGAACATTTCTCAATGAATGCTCAAAAAGGTTGCTAACACAGGTCATCCCTTTCCACCCTTCTACCTTATAAAAAACATACATAATCAATTGCAACGAAAAAAAAAAAAAATTGCATTGTGATGCCTGTATTTTGTAAAACATGAGAATTTGATTTAGTAGAGAAAGTTTAGATAATAATGACTCGATTCGACACCATGCTAGAGCGATTTGGTGCTTAACTTCATGATTGGATCCAATGCTTAAGCACACCCTAGACCAACCTACTTTATAAGGTTTTGTTGACATGTAAGATTTTACTATTTAAAAAAAAAAATCAAAACCGCCGAACATGGTACTCAAGTGAGGAAGGCTAAAATAACAAGATTACTGGCCAAGTCCCATGATCCATCAATATTAATAATCATTACTCCGAAAGTTTATTTATTGATTGGACACGACAGAAGTCTCAATTATTGAGATACATCAGGCAAGACTCCACAAACTCGGCAATACATCGACAAAATGGAGACATTTTTCGCAAGTTGAAAATGAAACCCTTCTAGGGGCATTTGTGCCTGCCTCCATGAGTAGTCATGTTGGCATAGCAAGGGCAGGCATCGTAGTTGCCGGAAGTTCCCGGCGGCACGCAGTCGCAGCGGGCGCAACAAGTCCCGCATGCCCTCTTGCAAAGGTGTGGCCGCGACGACAGCTGGCACCGAGCATCACAAGCTCCGTCGCAATCTTGAAATGTGCACAAGAAACTAACTTAAAATGAACAGATACTTCGGAGTTCTAGTTTCGAGGCGGATCTAAGATGCGACTGTGTTCATACCTATATGTGGAGGTGGAGGAGGTGGTGCCTCAGCTGTGTTCAACTGAATCACCTAACAAAAGGAGAATTTGATTAGGGCATTAATGGAAGCTCGATAGAAGTACATTGAATGAGAACAGATCTTCAAAGATCGTTGAAAAGTAGCATTTAAAGCAAAAAAGATCATTTACAATATATGTTTTACCATATAATCAGATTCAGCTTGGTGGATCAAAGGCAGATGTACAGCTCAAGTGCCATAACTGACATCGATAGACACGTAAGTGTCATAACTTTAAAATGGTACGCATCAGGTTTTGAAGTTAAATGGGACACTTAAGTGCCACTCCGTGAAGATCCAGCCAAATGACTTACATAGCGACTTTCCGGCCAAAAACGGCGTCGTTTTGCGCGGCGACGTGGCGGAGAAAATGCAAAAAACGACGCCGTTTCATGTCTACGTGTAAATAATAATATAAAAATTAATTTAATTTAATTTAAAATATTCAAAAAAATTTAAAAAATAAGAAAATTTTTAAAAATTAAGAAAAATTTTAACATTTTAAAAAAATTAAGAAAATTTTAAAAATTTTAAAAAATTTTAAAATTAAGAAAAAAATTATTAGAAAAAAAAGGGGGAGGTCGAACGGGCGGCTCCTCGCCGCCGCCGCCTCCGCCGTCGGCTGGGAAGGGCCGGCGACGGAGGGGGAGGGTCGGCCGAGGTTGCCGGCCCCCGGCCGACCGGACGGCGAGGGCTCGGCCCCGGCCGACCCTCCCCCTCCGTCGCCGGCCCTTCCGGCGCGGCGCGGCTGGGAGGCGGCGGCGAGGAGCCGCCCCGTTCGACCTCCCCCGTTTTTAAATTTTTAAATTTTTAAATTTTTTTTTTAAATTTTTCTTAATTTTTAAAATTTTTAAATTTTTTAAAATTTTTCTTAATTTTTAAAATTTTTAATTTTTTTTTTTAATTTTTCTTAATTTATTAAAATTTTTAAATTTTTCTTATTTTTTAAAATTTTTGAATATTTTAAATCTAATTTAATTAATTTATATATTATTATTTACACATGTATTACCGAAACGATATCGTTTTTGCGTTTTCTCCGCCACGTCGGTGTGCAAACGACGCCAAGGGACCAAACTCGCCGGAAAATTGCCACGTCAGCCATTTGGCCGGATTTTCGCGAATGGCACTTAAGTGTCCAATTTTACTCCGATATTGGCACTTAAATGTATCATTTTAAAGTTATGGCACTTAAGTCCCCTCCGTCGCCAAATTATGGCACTCAGTGTCCGAACCTCATGGATCAAAAGAAGAGAGAGGAGCAGCAATGCCGTACAAAGCCTCGACAACGCCATTAGCTTCAAGTGTAATGTGGCGTGTTTGGAATTCAAGAAACGAGCACAATTTAAAGATCGAGCACGGAAGAAGAGAGGGAGATAGTTAGGTTACTTCTTAAATTTCACCCAATACGTGGAAAGTGGAAAGTGGAAAGTGGAAAGTGGAAATTGATGAGTAGGTGGATGCTGCGTAGGGATATTCCTTATGCTTAACATTTAAGCAGAAGATAAACATATTTGAACTCGAAGAGACTGATGAATTGATCCTGATGGTCATCATCCATCGAATCATGGGCTGGAAAATCATGATTAAGGTCCAATCTGTAAAATGAAGACAATGGTGAGATAGGTGCAAAATCACAGAATCATTTCAGCACAGCACTTATCATCAAAGAGATGGGTACTTTGGACACAGCATCATATGGTGATGGGCTGCTTAAGGAGGAGATTAACTCATGCTTCCTTGCTAATGTTGTGTCCTTTGTCCCCAACATCCGAGCTCCGAATCCATCTATTACCATTGTCGGAATATCATTTTAAGCCTTCTCGGCATAGGAGGATCTTTTACCTATTCAAATTAATCTCCATAAGCAAAATGGTATTATTTGGAAAGCAAATAAGAACGTTCATAATATATAATACATGACATAGATGACAGGCGCAGATATTATATCTTGTAAGTTATTCTTTTGATGCATCAGTGAATCTCAATCATTGATTTATGAAGATAATAGAATTATTAACAATTGAGATTTGTCAAGTCAATTAAGCTAACCCTTTCTATTTATCGGCTGTGAACTTATGAGCTTTATTTTGTCTTTAAGTGAATTTGGGCTTACATACATGGTTAAGACCACATGATTGGGCTTGGTTCCTCTCCCGGCCACTTGGTTTTTGGGGTTCTGCATTTGCGATAGACAAAGTGGACAATCAGTTTCAATGTCTCAGTAAGCTTGCAGCACCGGTAAAGGTCTAATTTTATCAATTCGAGTAAAATTCAGGCCTCAAACTTTGATTTTTACCGATCCAACCATCAGTTATCAATCAGGATTTATTATTTGGTAACTCTAGAATATGTTAAAAATGAATATGAACCGTCAATTTAGGTGCAATTTATATTGGTCCGCCAAAAGAGTAATAAGCGCAATGAAACAAAAATTAAATGGAAAAACTTTATTCACGATAGATACAATAGATAAATTGCTGAATGCATTGTGAATTTGCATTTGCAAACCACTTCCTGACCAGCTCCATGAAAGTACAACAGCAAAAACAACGTCCCGACAATAATTAGCAGCAATTGCACAAGCTTGAGTGATTGGCGTCCGACCATGTGAATTTGTATTTGCAAACCACTTCCTGACCATCTCATGGGCACTTGTGCTTGTTGTCGCGCGTGGTCATGTTGGCGTAGCACGGACAGACGTCGAGGTTGCCGAAGGTGCCCGAAGGAACACAGTTGCAGCGGGAGCAGCACGTCCCACAAGCCCTCTGGCAAAGGCGAGGCCTCGACGACAGTTGACACCTGGCGGCACACGCTCCACTGCAGTCTATACAACGAAGATGAAGACCTCGCGTTACTAGATGATTATTAAAAATTTACGAGCGAAAAAGAGAAATGACTCTTCATATATAATGATTATTAAAAATTTACGAGCGAAAAAGAGAAATGACTCTTCATATATAGTTCTGTACCCATTTTCAGAAGCTTCGAGTTGTCTCCTGCATTTCCAACTCCCTGCGTCTGTCAAGAACACAAAAGGATCGTTTTGGTTAGTTTGAATGGACGTGAGGTAGTGTGATACAGGAGAGAAGAAAATCAAACGAGCAGAATATAC
Source organism: Eucalyptus grandis (assembly GCF_016545825.1). Lineage (NCBI taxonomy): Eukaryota > Viridiplantae > Streptophyta > Magnoliopsida > Myrtales > Myrtaceae > Eucalyptus > Eucalyptus grandis. Next base: position 6,880,382 of record NC_052617.1, on the reverse strand, counting down.
GAATAACCGAAAGCAGAACGAGTTGGTACCATCTGGTCAGCTTCGGCAAGTTGAAGAAGAAGGACGGAGATTAAGACGGAAGCAATTAAAAGCCTGTGGATCGCCATGGTCAAGACTTTTTCGGAGTTATAATTGAATGTCAATGATGCAGTCCTAATGACTTTGGTCGGATGATGTTTGATACAATGAAGGGGGAGGGCAGAGGGCGGGCTATATATATAGGCTTATCCTAAGCAAGTAAAGTTCGTCTCGCAGACCTCTCATTAAGATGACCATCTAGGGTTGGTAGCAAGTAGCCCGAGTGAATTATTTGCGGCCGACCGGACTTTCGAAGAAGCGCGTAAGGTGGTCATCTGCACAGCTGCATGCATGCGTGGGCTGTTTGGCTTTCTCTTGTGTGTTTTTTTAAGTCCTGAGCTGATAAAATGGCGACATTTTGTTCGAAGGTGAGTTTAGTTTGGCACATAAAGTTGCATGGTTTTGCGTACTTTCGATCGATATTGGGCGAAGGAAAAAGCATCGGGGCTCTGAGCCTCAGATTCGAACCTGCACCAGATGAGAGCAGAGAGCATCATCATCTCCCACTGCCAGCTGGGAAACTCGACATGCACAGCTGTTCCTCTTTTAGTTTTCCAGCAAACGCCAAACCAGAAAACTCGCGAAAGCCGCCAATGTATCATATCGGATCGAGCTAAGTGGTTGAATGGATCGATGTCCAATGTGAATGCGACAGGCTTCTTGTACTTTGACTCAAAATATTCCTTTACTACCCCAGCCACCATCACCTTGCAACTATGAGAGTCTTGCATCCCTGGCTGGATAAACTAATCAAACCAAAACAACTTCGTCCGAAAAACTTCTTTTTTGTTATCGAACAATTTATTTGTGTTGAGAAAGTTCATATTAGGTGGGTAAATACTAAACACACTAAAAATTCCGTCACTGTCATTGGGTGGATAAGAAATGACTCAAGATACAGATGGGTAGTTCAAATATTGAACATTTCTCGATGAATGCTCCTTCTCGCATGCCTCCATCTTCGCGTGCTCCTTCTCTAACCTCCAACACCTCCACCTCATGTCCAACTCATCCCACGTCAGCCAAAAGGTCGAGACCCCACACCCCGTCGACACGCCTGGTTCGTTGCCTAAGCCGACTTTAGTCAACCTTGAATCAACTTAGATTTGAGGTCTAGCTGAGCTCTAGATCACAAATCTAGGGCTCACTCGACCTTTGATCAGAAATCTGAGGCCCAAGTTTGCTGGTGGAGCTTGTGTTCAACAATGGAGGACTAAAATCGCGACAAGGTGGTGGACTTAAACAATGGCGAGGTAGTGGTGGTGGTGAAAGGGGACAAATGTCTGTTGTCGTCCCTAACGAAAGGGAAAAAGAAGGCAAGAAAGGACAAAAGAAGAGAAGAAAGATAGGGAAGAGAGAGGCAAGACGGTGAGAGAGGAGAGGGGTTCTAGCGCAGTGGGTTCGAGCGACACATGTCGCCCGATGAATGGATTGAGATTTTGACATAGTGACCTCAGAACTCTATATCTAATATTGAGAAATGATTGCGTGAAAATTTTTAATGTACTTTAAGAATAACAGTCTATTATTGATTATAAAAAATCAAATCACAAATAATTATAAATTATTGTAAGACCCACTTCTTTAAGAATTTGTGACTCACAATAAATCATTATTCTCACGGTATGCCAAAAACTTTAGGCTAGCAAAGCCTCCTAATATTTTCTCGAAGAGGAGAGAAGATCAAGAAATCTGACATGTCAGCCACGTTGGACGGATGAAAGGTCTCTATCCCCATACGCATGAACGTCCTCAATAAACAACACCGTCGGACCTTGCTTTTTTCCGCTTCCACCTTTCGTCTTTGCTTTGCAACTTGTCTAGTTCGCACCCCATGCAGTTTCACACCAAACTACGCTGGATTTTAGAGGTCCGGATCTGGTGCGGGCATGCTTAGCTTGAGTTAGGCCATTATAAACGGATGTCTCAGTTGCCCCATCGGACGGTGTCGGTTGACAATCCTTAGATGCGTCGCGGCGTGGATCGGGCTCAAGTAGTCCTAGCACTTCATTTAGCTCTCATGGAGTTTGTAGGACAAAATATGGGTTAGAAGTTAGAATTATTGTGGAACAACCGACATAAATCAATTATAGGAGGACAAGATCACAAGTTCAATTTACATTGCAACTAATCATCTACATAGTTTGTATTGTCTTATTTAACAGCAACATACTTCATGATCACAAAGAAAGACTTCCCAACTACCAATATTTTAGTGAGCGGCTACAAGATAATATGGGGTCATTATAACTCAAATCGAACATTTCTTGATGAATGCTCAAAAAAGGTTGCTAATACTGGTCATCTCTCTCCACCCTCCTACCTTATAGAAAAGCAAACATAATCAATTGCAACCAAAAAAGAAAAAAAAAATTGCATTATGACGCCTATATATTGTAAAACGCGATAGAATTTGATTAAGTATAGCATGCTTAGATAATAACGATTTGATTCAACAACAAGCTGGAGCGATTTGGTGCTCAACTTCATGATTGGATCCAATGCTAGAGCATATCCAGACCAACCTACTCCATAAAGTTTTGTAGACATGTAAAATTTTATTGTTTAAGAAAACTCAAAGCCACCAAACATGGTACTCAAGTGAGGAAGGCTAAAATTACAAGATTACGGGGCCAATCCCATGATCCATCAATATTAATAACCATTACTCCGAAAGTTTATTTATGGATTGGACATCACAAACTCGGCAATACATTAACTGAATAGAAACATTTTTCGCAGGTGAAGCTAAGTGGAAAATGAAACCCTTCTAGGGGCATTTGTGCCTGCCTCCGTGGGTAGTCATGTTGGCATAGCAAGGGCAGGCGTCGTAGTTGCCGGAAGTTCCAGGCGGCACGCAGTCGCAGCGAGCGCAGCAAGTCCCGCATGCCCTCTTGCACAGGTGCGGCCGCGACGACAGCTGGCACCGAGCATCGCAAGCTCCATCACAATCTTGAAATGTGCACGAGAAACTAAGCCTAAAATAAACAGGTACTCCGGAGTTCTAGTTTCAAGGCCGAATGAAAATGTGATTGTGTTCATACCTATATGCGGAGGCGGAGGAGCTGGTTCCTCAGCTGTGTTCAACTGAATCACCTAACAAAAGGAGAATTCGATTAACAAAAGGAGAATTCGATTAGGGCATTGACGGAAGCTCAATAGAAGTACATTCTATGAGAACGGATCTTCAAAGATGGCTGAAAAGTAGCAATCAAAGCAAAAAAAAAAAAAATTGATTTTACAGCATGTTTTACCATATAATCAGATTCAGCTTGGTGGATCAAAAGAATAGAGAAGAGTAACAACGTTGTACACAGCTTCGACAACGCCATTAGCTTCGAGTTGAATGTGGCGTGGTTGGAATTCAAGAAACGAGTTCTATTTATAGATTGAACACATAAGAAGAGAGGGAGAGAGTAAGGTTACTTCTTGAATTTTACCCAATACGTGGAAAGTGGATAGTGATGAGTAGGTGGATGCTGCGTAGGGAGATTACTTATGCTTAACAATTAAGCAGAAGATAAACATATTTGCACTCAAAGAGACTGATGAATCGATCCTAATGGTCACCATTCATCGAATCATGGGCTGGAAAATCATGATTAAGGTCCAATCTGTAAAATGAAGTCAATGGTGAGATGGGTGCAAAATCACAGAATCATTTCAGCGAAGCACTTATCATCAAAGAGATGGGTACTTTGGGCACAGCATCATATGGTGATGGGCTGCTTGAGAAAGAGATTAACTCATGCTTCCTTGCTAATGTTGTGTCCTTTGTCCCCAAGTTCCAAGCTCGGAATCCATCTATTGCCACTGCTGGAATATCATTTTAAGCCTTCCCGGCATAGGACAATCTTTTACCTATTCAAATTAATCTTCATAAGCGAAATGATATTATGTGGAAAGCAAATAAGAACGTTCATAATACATAACACATGAAATAAATGATGGGCGCGGATACCATATCCTGCAAGTGCTTTTTTTTTCTTTTTTGGTGACCGTGGAGGCGCTTCATAGCCGACAGCGCTCAGCGTAAACCATGGGGGCACTAGCATAAGGACCTACCTCCCACGGCGTCCCACTTAAGTTGCGCAACGAAACAAGCTAGGGAATTGAACCCTGCCCAGCGAGGGTGGTGGGGGGGGCAACGTACACCAAAACCAACTCGCCCACAACAGGATGGGCTGCAAGTGCTTCTTTTGATGCCTTAGTGAATCTCAATCATTGATTTATGACAATGATAGCATTATTAACTATAGAGATTTAGCAAGTCAATTAAGCTAACCGTTTCTATCTGTCAGCTGTGAACCTCTGGCGTTACTTTGTCTTTTAGTGAATTTGGGCTTATATACATGGTTAAGACCATATATGTGATTGGGCTTGGTTCCTTCCGGGCCACTTGGTTTTTGGGGTTGTGCATTTGTGATGGACCAAGTGGACAATCAGTTTTCCTGTTTCAGCAATTGCTTGCAGCACCGGCGAAGGCCTAATTTTATCTATTCGAGTAAAATTCAGACCTCAAACTTTGATTTTTACCGATCCTACCATCAATTATTGAACAGAATAAATTATTTGGTGATTCTAGAATATGTTAAAAATGAATATAAACCGTTAACTTAGGTGGAACTTATAGTGGTCCGACGAAAGCGTAATAAGTGCAGTAGAAAGAAAGAAAAATGGAAAAACTTTATTTACGTTAGATACAACAGATAAATTGCTGAATACATTGTGAATTTGCATTTGCAAACCACTTCTTGACGAGCTCCATAAAAGCACAACAACAAAAACAACGTTACTACAATAATTGGCAGCAATTGCACAAGCTTGAGTGATTGGTGTGCAACCATCGGAAAGAAACGAAGCCGGTCGAGCATCTCATGGGCACTTGTGCTTGTTGTCGCGGGTGGTCATGTTGGCGTAGCATGGACAGACATCAAGGTTGCCAGAGGTGCCCGGAGGGACACAATTGCAGCGGGCGCAACATGTCCCGCAAGCCCTCTGGCAAAGGCGAGGCCTCGACGAGAGCTGACACCTGGCAGCACACGCTCCGCCACAGTCTACACAATGACGATGAAGACCTCGCGTTACTAGATGATTATTAAAAATTCACGAGCGAAAAAGAGATATGACTCTTTATATAAAGTTTTGTACCCATTTTTGGAAGGTTTGAGTTGTCTCCTGCATTTGCAATTCCTGCGTCTATCAAGGACACAAAATGATCGTTTTGGTTAGTTTGAATGGACTTGGGTAGTGTGATACAGGAGAAGAAAATGAGCAAAATATATGAATAATCAAAAGCAGAATGAATTGGTACCATTTGGTCAGCTTCGGCAAGTTGAAAAAGAAGAACGGAGATTAAGACGGAAGCAATTAAAAGCCTGTGGACCGCCATGGTTGAGACTTTTCCGGAGTTAGAATTGAATATCAATGGTGCAGTCCTAGTGACTTTAGTCGGATGATGTTTGATGCAATGAAATGGGACTGTAGACGGTGGCTATTTATAGACTCAACCTAGCAAGCAAAGTTTGTCCCGTGGACGTCTCATTTAGATGGCCATCTAGGGTTGGTAGTAAGTAGCCCGAGTGAATTATATGCGGCCGACTTTCGAAGCGCGTAAGGTGGTCACCACTCATCAGCACAGCTCCATGCATGCGTGGGCTGTTTGGCTTTTCTTCTGTGTTTTTTTAGTCCCGAGCTGATGAAATAGGAATATTATGTTCGAAGTTGAGATGGAGTCGGCACGTAAAGTTGCATGGATCTGTACTTTTGATCGATATTGGGCAAAGGAAAAGGCATCCGGGTTCTGAGCCTTAGATCGAACCTGCTCCAGATGAGAGCAGGGACAGAAAAGCATCATCATCTGCCAGCTGGGAAACTCGGCGTGCACAGCTGTTCCTCTTTTCTTTTTCCGGCGAACGCCAAACCAGATGGCTCCCGAAAGCCACCAATGGATCATATCGGATCGACCTGAGTGGTTGAATGGATCGATGTTTAATGTGAATGCGACAGGTTTCTTGTACTTTGACTCAAAATAATATCTTGAGACCCCAGCCATCATCACCTTGCAAGTAGGAGAGCCATGCATCCTTGGATGAACTAATCAAAGACAAGACAACTTTGTCCAAAAAAAATCTCTTTTTTTTTGTTTGTTATTAAACAATTTATTTGTGTTGAGGAAGGCCATATTAGGTGGGTAAATACTAAATACATGAAATAATTCATCAATATCATCGGATGGATAAGAAATGATCCAAGATATATGGGTAGTCCAAAAATTAAACGTTCAATTTCAAAAAATTGAATTTATATTCGTGTATATAATTGGATGCGCCATGGTTTTTTTATGAAAGTTTAAATCCCTAGTTTTTAAAGCTTGATGTGCAATCGTTCACTTGAAAAAAAATTAAAAAATTCTGATGAAAGCTTGAAATATCTTGTGTATATCAACGCAAGGATAACTCTGAAAGGAAAAGGGGATGATTTTTTTATCAGTGGTTTACAAAAGATGATAGAAACTCTTTATTAAGTGGTTGTGTCCCATCACATATCATATAAAAATCAATTAATAATGTTTCATATCAATTTGTCAACCAAACTTAGTACCCTTCCCATGACTTTATCTCACGCAAATAATTGGAGATGCACAAAGTAATTTACTAACTAATGAAACAAATTATTTAGTTGGTATTCAATCATACTTACTTACCTGAACACCCATTTAGTGGTTGTCATATCATTTTCAAAACGATCTTATCATCTAACTATTTCTCCATTTCGAGTCAAATATTTATAAATGCTGGTACTGAGCAGCAAAAATCTGATATGGGTCTATGACGATTATTAATTATTGATGTATCTGATATTAGATTTTTTTTTTCAATACAATTCATAGCTATGTCTCAACGGTTACAATTGACTTGTGGATAAGTCCTAAGGTTTCATGAACTTCCCAGGTTCAATGAAGGGAAAAGTCCATAACTTGTTATAGTAACACAGTGTAATGAAAGTGAAGTCATGTACATATCATCAATCGAGCCAGGTTAAATTCACGAGGACACATCATATGATAGGACATATAATAACACATCCAGCTGGGAGTCACCGTGCGAATTATCGAGGTGCTGTCCAGTTGCTCCGACCATCTCATCCTAACCTCGTCCTCATCCGACTCACCAACTCTGAAGTAGGGCTTCGCAGCAGGAATCCTTAATCGCTAAGTCAAAGAAAGAAAGGGCTTTGATCTTTGCTGGATCAATTATTGCCCGAAACTGCAGCTGGATCGGTCCACCACTATTCAAAGAGAACTGACCCTCCTTCGTTGTCTTTCTCGAGGCCGTCGGCCGAGGGTTCCCACCACCAAGTTGCATTAGCTTAATGATATTTTGCAAGTCGTGCCGACTCCGACCTAGGACGGACACGTGATTAATTGAGGTCAAGCGAACGCCAAACGGAGGTTTAGAACCTTTTAGGGTTTGAGATAAAGATGGCGAAGATTTTTATGAGAACGTGAATTTTGACAGCTAATAAAAGTGCACTCGGCACCTCATTCTAGAATCGAATCGTTTCGGAATATTTAGGCGGTACGTCTCGAGTGTAAGGCCGTTGAAGGTTGATGAGCAGGATTAGATGTGTGTTGCGGACCAAATTCTCCCATACTCCGATATTTTTGTAAGTGGAGTTTTGTGGTATCAAAGTAAAGAGGGAGTGATGCAAAAAGGATGATACAAGTGATTTGTGAGACTAGCGTCAGGAAATTTGTGTTAAGAGTCTTGAAGTAGAATGAATACCATTTTAGAGGATCTCTAAAAACGGAGTTGACCTTCCATGCACAAACTAATGAAGCCATAATAAATCGAAACCAACTGTCGATATTTTGTATGTCTCGCTTGAGGGACTGGATGTCCGAATTAAACTAGATTTTGTACGATACGTTGTGAGGATGCAATCTACAATATGATTCCTAAAACAACAATAGAAAGAAGGCCAATCTGGTATCCTCGACTTACCAGGTACCGTAAGGACTATTCCACTGCCAAAAATCTATGGACTCATGACATATGCCTCCAAGATGTTGAACCTTGGCGATCAGGCAATAGCTACACGCGAAAGTTCACCTACTAAGCCTGGAAATGCATAATAGCCTATACGCCCGGCTAGTGTCTTGTAGCGTCTGGGCACCTCAAGAGTGGTGGTTTCTCATCCTCAGGTCACTGGGGTTTGTTCTCGGATCCTCCATTGCGTCATCAAAATTAAACCTCAACCTTGTAGCGATTCCAAACCAGATCAAAGCAAACTTCAAACCACACATAACACCAAGTATAAACAACAAAGCATTTGAACCCCGAATCTTGTCTGCATCTAATCATCTAAAGATTTGGTTCAGTTAATATCGATTAATCTCTTAAAATTACATTTTAAATTAGAAGTTAAGATTCTGTATCCTAATCATTTCGAGCCATTTATTTTCCTCTCTAATTTAGTTTAAATAGGTCAACAAGGATTCTATAAAATCACACTACTCTAAACTATGGTTGTCATAACAAACCCTAGCAATCAGGCTTTCCCTGATCACAAAAACCGTCGGCCGGGCCAGATTGAGCACACTAGATAAAGTCATCCACGATTAGCAACCTTCGAACATAGTAAAACTCTTATTCCACATGATTCCAGATTTCCAAGGCCTTTTTGCTGGCTCCACCAAAGACATCCGACGCGTCATCCTATGCATCAATTCAAGGTACATGCGGGGAATGTCCCGGTTCTCACCTCCAGATTAGCTCGCTCGCCACAAACTTTAACGTCGTATCGTAGCCTTAGCTTTTTCCGCCCTCCTCTCGCTATATATGACCACCCTTATCTCTCATTTCCTCTCAAAACCGAGCTTTACTGCAACTATAAGCACAGAGAGACAAGCTTTAGCTCGAATTCTCAATCAGCTATGACCATCTCCAAGGTTTCGATTGCCTCTATCCTCCTTTGCCTTCTCCTACTCAATCTCACCGAAGCTGCCCATCAGGTGGTACGTCGAAACAGTTTGCAACATTTCAACGCTATTATCAAACTCTGCTCTGGACTAATTTTGTGATCGACCTTCTACTTATGCTTGTATTCCTACTGTTGCAGGAGAGCACAAAGGCGGCCGCGAGCTCTACTTCAGCCAAAATCGGTAACTCTATCTCTATCCGTGATTTTTCTCCCTTCATTCATGTCATGCGGGTGCATATTGTGAAAAAGTTTGGACAGGTTTTGTTGGATTGAATTACTGATTCATGCCCGTGTGGTGCGAACTCTTTGCAGACTGCGATGCTGCCTGCGCCGCCCGGTGCCAGCTGGCGTCAAGGCAGCGGCTCTGCCACAGGGCATGCGGGACGTGCTGCGCACGGTGCAGCTGCGTCCCTCCGGGCACTTCCGGCAACCGCGACGTCTGTCCTTGCTACGCCACCATGACCACACACGGCGGCCGACTCAAGTGCCCATGAGACCCAAGTGCCCATGAGACCGAACCTTTTCTAAATACCTATATACCGTTTGCCTCTTTGCGTTCTCGTAATACACGTAGTTGTCTGCGAATTTTAGAGAACTGGGTCATATAATGCTTGGGGGCCCTTGGGGACATTGTTATGTACGTCGTCGTTTCGATTGAAAGAGTTTTTTACAGTATGTATGAAAAATATATCGCAAATAGGTCGAGGGTTTCTGTAATAAAGTCTTGTATACATGAATATTTTCCCGATATAGTCTTGTAATTTGAAGACCCCTTTTCTATTTTTTTTGGATATTTAGTCAATTTCTCTCTCAGTTAGTTGGCTTTCCCAATCAATCGAATGAAACGAGGAAGGACAAATTACTCTTACCCCTAGCACTTGGAAGAAATTGCAAGGGCACTCCTTGTCCACTCTGACACTACATGCTTAATGACCCGATATTATGATGAGAGCAAGAAGTAATCCTAAGAGCCGAAAAGGCCCGGATAACAGGCAACTCCTAATATATTTATAAAATAGTGAAAATGGACAAAATAAATTGTGTTGATATAAAATTACCCCAATAAAAAAAAAAAAAAAAAAAAAAAGCTATTGATGGATTTTTTCTTCCCTACATGAACATGGTTTCTCGTGGTCGTCTTAATTTAGAATGATTAAAGTAAATTTGTTTGTCAATAACGCAAATCCTAAGTCATTTGTTAAAGATCACAAAGATGCGTACAATTACTATTGTACCACCGAACCTTCCTAAGGTGGTGGAATATGGTGAATCTCCGCAATAGATTGATCTACAAAGCCCATTTGAATTTGGGCCCAAACTCGTGTCGGCCCACTATATACCCCCCAACCCCCCTCTCTCTCTCTGGTATTTGACCGTTGGTGCGACTGTAGTTTTGAAACGATGCTTCTCTCTCTGCTCACTGTTCTCTGTTCTCAAGTTCGAAACTTTGGCTCTCTGTCTTCTCTCTTCTCTCTCTCTCTGCTTCTCCTTCTCCTTCTATGATTCGCAATACCGACGAGGAAAGACGCTTCTGAAGTCTCTTCGGACCGCCGGAAGTGGCGGAAGGTCTTCAACGCCCTCGTGGATATGCTCGGTAATCAACAGGCACAGCTCATGACTCTCGTCAGAGAGAGGAAGCTCCTGGAGGATCGTATCAAGATGCAACACAGGCGTTGGAACTCCTTCGTTTTCTCAAAGACCGAATCTCTCAAGTACGGACGAACCCAGAGGGAAAAAGTCGATTTTTATTATTTAGGGATTTGATGTTGGGGATGGGTTTGGGGTTTTCTGATTAGTTGTGCGAAATCGTTGGACAGATGAACGGACCTTTTAAGGTGCAGGACATGGCGCACTTTCTTGAGTCCACGAAGTTGGATTTCGCTTTAGGGTTGAAAGGAAAGGGAGGCTCTTTTGTACAAATTGAAGTTAGGCTGGTCGCTTTCTCTCTAATCTCTCTCTGTTATAAGTTCATATAATTCCCCCAATTTCGGTTTTTCTTCTTTTCATTTAATTACATTGGTTCTTTCATAATTTTGGGAACCATAATTGAGCCGATTGAGAGATTTAAGTGGTTAAATTTTAGCTTGTAATCTACAACTTCCTGTGTTGAGAGGAATTAACCTATTAGCTGTGAGATTGGGAAGGGGAAATTCCTCTTGCTTTTAGATAGTCTTCACAATCAAAGAGTATCTGTTAGTGATCCATTATAAGTATTTCCATTGCCTTGTGGAAGTATAGTAAACCCAGTTACGTGCTTCGGGTCTGTATGGTTTTGAGGTATGTCTCTCTTAAGTATCATTGCTAAAACTGTCTTGTCTATACAGAGCAAGCAGATGATGAGTTGGCTGATTCTGGAGGGTGCCCTGGTATTATTCCACAGAAATGCTCTGAACTTGAGGTTAGTGTTTTTGAATGTCAAATTTTTGTTAGTGCTTTTCTAGACATCATTGTGAGTTGCAAATTCTTAATGATTCGCAAGAAAATAACTCTGGAAACCAGAAAAACCAGAAAAACGAGGAGAGGGCTCAGAAGTAGTAATAGGAAGTCTGGTAAAGATGCCAAGGAAGTGCAGGAGGCGCGTACACATTTGCTGGAGGAAGAAATGAAAAAATTGAGGCTTGAGTATCATATGGCAATGGACTGCTTGAGAAGGAGTATTGGACAGGATATTTACTCATGCTTCCTTTCTAATGTTGTATCCATCATCCCCCAAGTTCTGAGCTCGGAAACCATCCATTACCATTGCGGGTATATCATTTTAAGCCTTCTTGGTGATGGACGATATTTACCTGTTCAAATTAATCACAGTAAGCTCGATGGTATAATTGGAAAGCAAATAAAAATGTTCATAGTATATAATACATGACACAAATGATGGGTGTGGATATTATATCCTATAATGTTTCTTTTGATGTCACAATTAATCTCAATCATTGATTTGTGAAATGATACGGGTCAATCAAGCTAATCATTTCCGGCGCTTATTTTTGTTGTGGGTTTTGGGCTCTACTTTGTCTTTTAGTGAAATTGGTCTTATGTACATGGTTATGACCATAAATGCGTGATTGGGCTTAGTTCCTCTCCTCGCCACTCGGTTTTTGGGTTTTTGCATTTGCTGCAGACCAAGTGGAAAATTAGTTTTCATATTTTAGCAATTGCTTGCAGGACCGGCAAAGAACAAATTTATCAAATCGAGTAAAATTCAAGCCTCAAACTTTGATTTTTACCGATCCAACCATTAGTTATCAATCAGGATAAATTATTTTGTGACTCTAGAATATGTTAAAAATGAATATGAACTGTCAACGTAGATAGAATTCATGTTGGACCGATGAAAGAGTAATAAATGTAATGGAAAGAAAGAAAAATAAAAAAGAATTTATTCATGATAGATACAACAGATAAACACATTGTGAATTTGCATTTGCAAAAACCACTTATTGACGAGCTCCATGAAAGTTAACAATAACAACAACGTCCTTCCAATAATTAGCAGCAATTGCACAAGCTTGAGCGATCGTTGTCCAACCATCGAAAAGAAAAGAAAGCCCACCGAGCGTCTCATGGGCACTTGCGCTTGTTGTCGCGGGTGGTCATGTTGGCATAGCACGGACAGACATCGAGGTTGCCGGAGGTGCCTGGAGGGACGCAGTTGCAACGGGCGCAGCACGTCCCGCAAGCCCTCTGGCAAAGGCGAGGCCTTGATGACAGCTGACACCTGGCAGCACACGCTCCACCACAGTCTATACAACGAAGACGAAGACCTCACGTTACTAGGATGATTATTAAAAATTCACGAGCCAAAAAGGGAAGTGACTCTTTATATATGTATAGTCTTTTACCCATTTTTGGAGGCTTCGAATTGTCCCCTGCATTTCCAACTCCCTGCGTCTGTCAAGGACACAAAAGGGACGTTTTGGTTAATTAGAATGCACATTAGGTAGTGCGATACAGCAGAGAAGAAAATCAAAGAGAGCAGAATACACAAATAATCGAAAGCAGAAGGAGTTGGTACCATCTGGTTAGCTTCGGCGAGTTGAAGAAGAAGGACTGAGATTAAAACGGAAGCAATTAAAAGCTTGTAGACAGCCATGGTCGAGACCTGTTTGGAATTAGAATTGAATGTCAATGATGTAGTCCTAATGACTTAGGTCGGATGATGTTTGACGCAATGAAGCGGGAAGGTAGAGGGTGGGCTGTATATATAGGCTTATCCTAGCAAGCGAAGTTCGTCTCGCAGACGTCTCATTAGGATGGCCATCTAGGGTTGGTAGTAAGTAGCCAGAGTGAATTATTTGTGGCCGGCTGGACTTTCGAAGAAGCGCGCAAGGTGGTCATCAGCACAGCTCCATGCCTGCGTGGGCTGTTTGGCTTTCTCTTTTGTGTTTTTTTAATCCTGAGCTGATGGAATGGTGACGTTATGTTCGAAGGGGAGGTTGGTTTGGCACGTAAAAGTTGCATGGTTTTGTACTTTCGATCGATATCGGGCAAAGGAAATGGCATCGGGGCTCCGAGCCTTAGATCAAACCTGCATCAAATGAGAGCAGAGAGCATCATCATCTGCTAGCTGGGAAACTCGGCATGCACAGCTGTTCCGCTTTCGTTTTCCAGCACAAGTCAAACCAGAAAAGCTCCCGAAAGCCACCAATGGATCATATGGGATCGAGCTGAGTGGTTGAATGGATCGATTTTAATGTGAATGCGACAGGTTTCTTGTACTTTGACTCAAAATAATCTCGAGACCCCACCCATCATCACCTTGCAAGTAGGAGAGTCATGCGTCCCTGGATGAGCCAATCAAAACCAAAACAACTTTGTCCAAAAAAATCTCTTTTTTCTTTTTTCTTTTTTTTCATCGAACAACTTATTTGTGTTGAGGAAGTCCAAATTAGGTGGGTAAATACTAAACACACGAAATAATCCATCAATATCATCTGGTGGATAAAAAAGATCCAAGATATTGATGGGTAGTCCAAACATTAAACACTTAATTTTAAGATATTTAATTCATATTTGTGCATATAATTAGGTGTACCGTGGTCTTTCATGAAAGTTTAAAGCCTTTAGTTTTTAAAGTTGGATGTGCAATTTTTCACTTGAAAAATTAAAGTATTTGATAAAGGCTTGAAATATCTTTTTATCAACGCAAGGATAGCTCCGAAAGGAAAAGGCGAATGATTTTTTTTTTATGAGTCATTTACAGAATGATTAGAGAAATTCTTTATTAAGTGCTTGTTCCCATCACTTATCATATAAAAATCAATTAATAATGTTTTGTATCGATTTGTCAACCTAACTTAGTACCCTCCCCATGACTTTATCTCACGCAAATGATTGGAGAAGCACAAAGTAAATTACTAACTTATGTAAAAATTATTTATTGGATCTTCAATCATACTTACTTACGTGAATACCCATTTAGAGGTTGTCATATCATTTTCAAAACAACCTTATCATCTTACCATTTCCCCATTTCGCATCAAATATTTTATAAATGCTAGTACTGCACGGCAAATATCCGATATGGGTCACATCAAGTCTCCGATCATGTTTGCATCTCAATGGTCATAATTTTCTTGTGGATATAGTTTAAAGGATTCATGAACTTCCCAATGGAAAAAAATCCATAATTTGTTACTTGTTGCATAGTATAATTAGGGTGCATTTGGTAATCATTATGTTTCTATAAAATAATTTTTGCTCAGAAATGATTTTTTTTCTAATTATATTTCTTAAACAAGTTTCTAAGCATTGAAAGGTGTTTTGCGAGTGTATAAAATTTCTCTTCTTGAAATAGAAATACATTTAATATGACCCTCAAATTCTTTTGTGATTTAAAATTTCTTTTAATTTTTTGATAGTTTCATTATATTTTTCTTTTCTTTTTCTCTTCTTTTTATTTCTATTTTCCTTTCCTTCTTCTTCTTCTTCCTTTAGCCAATCATTAGCCTTGATCATGGCCGGCAACTTCATCAAAGCATTGTCAGCCCCCAACGATGCTCGACCTAGCCGGAGGCCGGCAACAAGAAGATTAGAAGAATAAGAAGAAGAAATGTTAAATTGTTTTCGAGAATAAAAGTAATTTTTTTAATTTTTTAATTATACTCCAAATCTATTTCCAAAAACAAAAAATCACTAAATAGATTTCTTTTTTTTTTTGTTCTGAAAAATAAAAAAAAAATGAAATCATGCATTATTCGGTGTGTTACCAAACAGTCTTTAAAGTGCATTCATATGTACATATCACAAAAGTGAGTCGGGTTAAATCCGGGGCACATCATAACATAAGACATATAATATCAAATCCAGCTGGGAGTCACCATTCAAATTATCGAGGTGCTGTCCAGTTGCTCCCAACCTTATCCTTATCAGACTCACCAACTTTAGAGTAGGGTTTCGCAGCAGGAATCCTTGGTCGCTAAGTCAAAGAAAGGGCTTTGAATCTTCTGCTGGATCAATTATTGCCCAGGGCTCAAGCTGGATCGGTCCACCACCGTTCAAAAAAGGGCACTGCCCTCCTTCGTTGTCTTTTCTCGAGGCCCTCGACCGAGTGTTCCCACTACCAAGTTACATTAACTTAATGATATTTTGCAAGTCGTGCCGATTCCGACGTAGGACGGACACGTGACTGAATTGGGCGGTCAAGCGAAGGCCCAACGGAGGTTGAGAACCTTTAGAGGTTTGAGATAAAGATGGCGAAATTTTTACGAGAACGTGAAACTTTGACAGCTAATAAAACAACACTCGGCACATCGTTCTAGACATGGGTTTATGGACCGAATTCTCTCGCACTCCAATCTTAGTTCTTGGCATCAGAATACAGAATACATGATATAATTAATTTGTGGGAGTAGTGTTAGGGCATTTGTACTAGTAACCCTAGAATCGCAAATCTAAACCGATTACCTCTTATGCACAAATGAATCAAAAGCTAATATCACTCTCCTAAAGAGGTTAAACTAAACCAGTTATTATTACCAAAGTATTTCCTCTATATTTTGTTCAAGAAAGTAGATACCCAAGCTAAATTGGACGTTGTATGATCCAATGTAAAAATGGGATTCATCATACTATTGTTAAGAATAACTATGGAAGAAAGGCTAATTTGGTGTTATCAGCTTACCAAGCACCACAAGGATTATTCCACAGTCAAGAATAATTCGGCCAGCGACATATGTTTCTAGGATGTTAAACCTTGGCGATCGGGTGATAGCCACATGCGAAAGTCCATTTACTAAGCTTAGAAATGCAAACTAGCCTGTACGCCCGGCTGGTGTCTTGAAGCGTCTAAGCACCCCACGAGTGGTTGGTTCTCATCCTCAGGTCATCGAGGCTTGTTCTCCAATCCTCCTTTGCATCCGCAAAATTAGAACTCAACCTCGTGCCAATTCCATACCGGATCGGAGCAAACTTCAAACCACAAATAACACCAAGTATAAACATCAAAGCATTTGAACACCGAATCTTGTCTTCATCTAATCATTTAAAGATTCAGTTCGGTAAAGATTGATCAATCTCATAGAATTGCATTTTAAATTAGAAGTTAAAGATTCCGTATTGAAATCTTTTCGAGCCATTTATTTTCTACTCTAGTTCAACTTAAATAGATCGACGGGGATTCTTTAAAATCGTACTACTCTTTTAACTGTGGTGATCATAACAAACCATAGCAATCAAGTCTTAGAGATCACAAAACCATCGGCCGGGCCAGATGGAGCACACTAGATAAAGTCATCCTCGATTAGCAACATTCGAACATGGTAAAAACCTTAGTCCACATGATTCCAGATTTATCAGGCCTTTCTGATGGCTCCACCAAAGACATCCGACCCGTCATCCTATGCATCAATTCAAGGTACATGCAGGGAATGTCCCCGTCCTCGCCTCCAGATTAGCTTGCTCGCCACATGCTTTAAAACGTCGTATCGTATCCCCAAACACATCCTTAGCTTTTCCGCTTTCCCTCTCGCTATATATATGACCACCCTTATCTCTCATTTCCTCACAAAACCTAGCTTTACTGCAAATATAAGCAGCCATGGCCATCTCCAAGGTCTCGATCACCTCTATCCTCCTTTGCCTCCTCCTCGTCAATCTCGCCGAAGCCGCCGATCAGACGGTACGTGCAGATGGTTTGCAACGTTTCGACTCTATTCTCTAGTTGTCTATATTGACTCTGTTTTCGACAGCTTTTGTGATTGACATTCTGCATATGCATGTGTTCCTACTGTTGCAGGAGAGCACAAAGGCCGCCGCGAGCCCTACTTCAGGCAAAATCGGTGAGCATTTAATTAACTCATCTCTCTGTGATTTTCCCGCCTTCTTTCATGTCATGCGGAATGAATAATTATCTGTACGTGGTAATTATCCGATCAACGCGACTGTGAAAAAGTTCGGACAGGTCTTGTTGGATTGAATTAGTGATTCATGCCCGTGTGGTGCGAACTCTTTGCAGACTGCGATGCGGCCTGCGCCGCCCGGTGCCAGCTGGCGTCGAGGCAGCGGCTCTGCCACAGGGCATGCGGAACATGCTGCGCGGTGCAACTGTGTCCCTCCGGGTACTTCCGGCAACCGTGATGTCTGTCCTTGCTACGCCACCATGACCACACACGGCGGCCGACTTAAGTGCCCATGAGACTAAACCTTTCCTAAATTCCTATACGTACCATTTGCCTCCCTAGGTTCTTGCTATGTGCGTCGTCGTTTCTATTGAGAGAGTTCTGTACGGTGTTTATGAAAATGCATCGCAAATAAGTTGAAGGTTTCAGTAATGAAGTGTTGTATACATGAACATTTTCCCAATATAGTCTTGTAATTTGAAATCTTTATTTTAAATTTTTAGTCAATTTCTCTCTCAGTTAGTTGGCTTTCCCAATCAGTCGTATGAAACGGGGAAGGATACATTGCCCTTACCCCAAGCGCTTGGAAGAAATTGCTCGGGCACTCGTCTTGGATAGTGACGCAACATATGCAACAACCCGATAAGACGATAGCAAGTAATTATTAGAGCCCCAAAAGCTAAAACCACGGGCAACTCCTGGTGGGTCTACAGAATAGCGAAAGGGGTAATATGAATCGTGTCAAAATGAAATTACCCGATAAAAGAAGAAAAGGAAGATAGTGATGGATTGGTTTTCATCCCTACTTGTACTAATAAATCGTTTCTCGTGAGCGTCTCAATATAGAATGATTAAAGTAAGTTTGTTCGTCTCTACTCCATAGTCAATTGTTAAAGATCACAAAGATGTATACATTTACTATGGTACCACTGAATTTTCAGGAAATTTTTCAAAAATTCTCAATTTATTGTATTTTTGTCAATTAAGTAATAATTTTTTTAATTTTATTGATTGAGTCGAAGTCTTTTCATATCTTGTTAATCGAATTTACCCAACCAATCTTAATCAGAATTTGTTGATGTGGACATGGATTGTTTTATGTGATATGATCAATGCCGACATTGATAATTTTTAATAATAATTTAATTTTTTTAGTTTTTTTTTCTTTTCTTTTTTTTTTTTTTTTCTTATCTTTCCTCTTCCTTTTGGCCAAGCAAGTTGACCTTGCCTACCACAAGTGATGCTCGGCTAGCGAGGGTGAGCCTGAGCAAGGCTGCTCTGGCCTAGGCGAGGACGGCCCCACCATACCTAGTGAGAGGAGCCATCAGTGAATCTCACCTAGTCACGCCTCGTGTATGGAAAATGAGAGTGACTCTCATCTAGGTGAGGCCAACCAAATCGTGGCAAAGGATGAAGAAAAAAATAAATTAAAAATTAAAATTGCCCTTCAACATCGAGCATCTATAGAGTACCGCCAACGTCCACATTAGTAATTTTCGGCTAAAATTAATTGTATGGATTCAATTAGTGAAAAATAAAAATATTTTGAATTTAATTATTAAAATTGAAAGGTAAAGTACAATATATTTATAATTTTTTGAACAATTTTCCCCTTTAATCTTTTTTTTTTTCGGTCGGACCCTGGGCCCTCGTAGGTAGTGGAATATGGTGAATCTACGCAATAGATTGATCTACAAAGCCCATTTGAACTTTGGCCCAAACTCATGTCGGCCCACTATATACCCCCCTTGTCTCTGGTTTCGACCGTTGGTGCGACTGTAGTTTTGAAACGACCCTTCTCTCTCTCTCTGCTCACTGTTCTCAAAGATCGAAACTTTGGCTCTCTGTCTTCTCTCCTCTCCTCTCTCTCTCTGCTTCTCCTTCTATGATTTGCAATGCCGACGAGGAAAGACGCTTCTGAAGTCTCTTCGGACCGCCGGAAGTGGCAGAAGGTCTTCAACGCTTTCGTGGAGCTGCTCGGGAATCAACAGGCACAGCTCATGACCCTCGTCCGAGAGAGGAAGCTCCTGGAGGATCGCATCAAGATGCAACACAGGCGTTGGAACTCCGACGTTCGTTTTCTCAAGGACTGAATCTCTCAGGTACGGACGAACCCACAGGGAAAATGTCGATTTTTATTATTTAGGGTTTTGATGCTGGGGGTGGATTCGGGGGTTTTCTGATTAGTGGTGCGAAATCGTTGGACAGACAAACGGAGCTTTGAAGGTGCAAGACATGGTACACTTTCTTGAGACCACGAAGTTGGATTTCGCTTTAGGGTCGAAGGAAAGGGAGGCTCTTTATTACAAATTGAAGTTAGGTTGGTCGCTTTCTCTCTCTAATCTCTCTCTGATATAAGTTCATATAATTCCCCCCAATTTCGGATTTTTCTTCTTTTCATTTAATTACATTGGCTCTTTCATAATTTTGGGAACCACAATTGAGCTGATTGAGAGATTTAAGTGTTTAAATTTTAGTTTGTAATCTAGAACTTCCAGTGTTTAAGAGCAATTAACTTATTAGCTGTGAGATTAGGAAGGGGAAATACCTCTTGCTTTTAGATAGTCTTCACAATCAAAGAGTATCTGTTAGTGATCCATTATAAGTATTTCCATTGCCTTGTAGAAGTATAGTAAACCTAGTTATGTGCTTCGGGTCTGAATGGTTTTGAGGTATGTCTTTCTTAAGTATTATTGCTAAAACTATCTTGTCTATACAGAGCAAGCAGATGATGAGTTGGCTGATTTTAGAGGGTGCCCTGATATTATTCCACAGAAATACTCTGAACTTGAGGTTAGTGTTTTTGAATGTCAAATCTTTGTTAGTGCTTTTCTGGACAATATTATGAGTTGCAAATTCTCAATGATTCGCAGGAAAATAAGTTTGCGGAAACCAGAAAAACAAGGAAAGGACTCAGAAGTAGTAATGGGAACGTTGGGAAGTCTTGTAAAGATGCCAAGAAGGTGCAGGAGGAGGGTACACGTTTGCTGGAGGAAGAAATGAAAAAATTGAGGCTTGAGTATCATATGGCGATGGACTGCTTGAGAAGGAGTATTGGATCGGATATTTACTCATGCTTCCTTTCTAATGTTGTATCCATCATCCCCCAAGTTCCGAGCTCGGAAACCATCTATTACCATTGCAGGTATATCATTTTAAGCCTTCTTGGTGATGGACAATATTTACCTGTCCAAATTAATCACAGTAAGCTCGATGGTATGATTTTGGAAGGATATAAAAGCGTTCATAGTATATATAATACATGACACAAATGACAGGCGCGGATATTATATCTTATAAGTGCTTCTTTTGATGCCTCAATTAATCTTAATTATTGATTTGTGAAAACGGTGTGAGTCAATCAAGCTAATCATTTCTGGCTCTTATTTCCATTGCGGGTTTTGGGCTTTACTTTGTCTTTTAGTAAATTCGGGCTTACATACATGGTTATGACCATATATGCGTGATTGGGCTTAATTCCTCGAATTGATAAAATTGATACTTGCCGGTCTTGCAAGCAATTGCTAAAATATGAAAACTAATTTTCGACTTGGTCTGCAACAAATGCAAAACCCCAAAAATCGAGTGGCCAGGAGTTTGAGGCCTGAAAAGTCAAACGGATGAATATCGATCAGGATAAATTATTTGGTGACTCTAGAATATGTTAAAAATGAATATGAAGTATCAACATAGATAGAATTCACGTTGGACCGACGATAGAGTAATAAATGCATTTATTGATGATAGATACAACAGATAAACACATTGTGAATTTGCATTTGCAAACCAATTATCGACGAGCTCCATGAAAGTTGACAATAACAACAAGGTCCTTCCAATAATTAGCAGCAATTGCACAAGCAATTGCACATGCAATTGCACATGCTTTAAACGTCGTTTCTTATCCCCAAACAGATCCTTAGCTTTTCCGCTCTCCCTCTCGCTACATATATGGCCACCGTTGTCTCTCATTTCCTCACAAAACCGAGTTTTAGTGCAAATATAAGCAGAGAGAGGGAGAAGCTCTAGCTCGATTCTCTGTCAGCTATGGCCATCTCCAAGGTCTCGATCATCTCTATCCTCCTTTGCCTCCTCCTACTCAATCTCGCCGAAGCCGCCGATCAGACGGTACGTGCAGATGGTTTGCGACGTTTCGACTCCATCTTCTAGCTATCTATATTGACTCTGTTTTCGACAGCTTTTGTGATTGACATTCTGCATATGCATGTGTTCCTACTGTCGCAGGAGAGCACAAAGGCCGCCGAGAGCCCTACTTCATGTGTTCCTAATGTCCGCTCCGATTCCTAACAACTTCACTTGTCTACTCCTCAAGTTCTTCACGTCAAATCACCTATATCCTATAATAGCTTGTTAAAATTTGATGATCGCTGACAAAACTTACCAAATAAATCGTGTAAGTTCGTCACTATCCAAACTCCCAACAGAAAGAGAGCAATCATGCTGATAAGGCGGCTAAGCCACAGAGTCGATTGAAACATGATTAATGCAAACGAAGACCGCTCCACAGCATCGAACATCATTGACAGAAAGCTCACGATAGACAAAACTATGGCCACACGGATGAAGCTTTGGCAACACGTTATCAAGTCTCAGTTAAAAGACCCGAAGTAGCAAATCCTTGGACTCTATGAGAGAATATGCACAAGAAACTGAGCAGCACAACTATTAATAGGGCATTCTTACTAGATCAACTATACCCAGGTTCCCATGAATCGATCTATCTCTACTGCCAATCGTGAAGACTGGACATGTGAAGCACAGGCAATTAACAGTGGAGATAGAGCTGATTTAATAAACCGGGCTAGAAGGTTTTACTTTTTCAACACACTGAGAGCATCGAGCAAAGCAAAACATATACAAGTAGAACAGTGATAATGCCTGAATAAAAACAGGCCATGTACAGACTGTCTAAACTGAAGGAGAACCAGTTATACCACCACACCCAATAAAAAGGTATGTTACCAACACACCACTCTCATGAACCCAAATAGAACAACCCATACATCGTTTCTTCCAAACAAGAGACAACAGCAGATACAAATGAAAGTTCCCAAAGTCCATGGGTTTCCAATTAACCCTAGACTTCATCTCATTTTCCTCCAGGGAGAGAATGAAAACACAGGAAGGAGAACGCTAAACCTATCAACTTGGTTCACAGACAACCTGAGAAAACTAAATATAGACCTCAACGCCATTTACAACTGCCAAATGATCCTACAGAAACACAACACTGCCCGGACAAAGAGGGGGGGGAGGGAGACTCTAGTTAGACATGTGCGATGCTGCCATTTCGATGTTAAGGTGCGAATGCGTGCATTATCATGTCTCGTCACACCCACCAAATTGTTCCCCAGATATGACCATGGGAGCTTCGGCTCTGGCTTCTCGAGCTGATGCTGCACCTGGACATTTCCCAAGGACTATGAGCAGACCATTCTTCTGGTGGCCATTGCCTGGCGTTTCGGTGGCAACCACCGGCTGATACTCCCTATACGGGAAGGCCCTACTCTTGAAGCTGCACTCCAACGCTACCTTGCCCTATAAACAAATACAGCATTTTCGAATATAGATCAATACACAACCATATACGGTTCAATGGTTGAAGACAAAAATTAACAAAAACAAAATCTAGTTAAACAGGTTCTTCGAATGCAAAGAAGCCATATCGACTTCTCTGGGGATAATTAAGCCCTCTGTTAATTTTCGGGACGAATCCTTTATTTCAAGGATAATAAGACAACCATCACAATATGCATAACAAATACCAACATCGTTTAAAATAGTGCCCCAAGCAGAAAAGGTAATAACAACAGATAATGACTCGTGACCATCCGTTCAAGCTCAGGACAAGAGCAACACAATAAATGAAAGCAGATGCGGTCCATGAAAGCTTCACCCGAATCTTGGTGGGGCTGATTTCGCACACTTTCTTGCTCCTGAAGTTCAAATTCTTGATTGGAGACACTCCCACCTGAAGTTGTGATAAGCCCGGTACATCCTTGACGCTCCTGGTCGGGTTCGTGAGGTTCACGAACGCATAACCTTTGTTGGCCTTGTTCTGATCATCAAAAGTCAACATCTATCAAAGGAGGGTCAAATGATGAATCAAACAGTGAACACAAGCAAAGCAAAAGATAACCAACAATCCGTATCGCGAAGTACTAAAAAACAAACAGCAAAATTAGTGGCCGAGATCGAGCTCATTACTTGAAGTCTACTGGGACGTAGACGAAGTCATACTCAGATTGTTCCTCCTTCGAATCAGCCATGGCATTTGCTTCATCAATGCTTGTCGAGAATGTACGGCAAATCTTTCCTCCTAAATCAAACATAAAACAACAACAAAAGCATGATCAGAACAAGCAAAAACACTAATAAATAACGGAATTTGGTGGTGTTGGGAATAACGATTCCCTAAAACGGATTCGACACTAAATTGAACCCTAAAACGAATGCGGAAGACGAGCCTAAGAACAAACATGTATCACCGACCAAAGACACACCACGGAATCGAGCGTATCTTATTGTCTACAGATTAAACACCAACATTGATTTGAGAAAGAAAAACTGATCATGT